>NC_068367.1:71788361-72088361 GCF_020536995.1 Dreissena polymorpha | reverse complement strand
TTAATTGAAATGCTTTCTAGTCCATTGCCTGGTCTAGCCCTTTCAGTGCTGGAACCGAATTTTGAAGGCCTTTGCAAACAGTTTGGATCCAGATGAGACGCGACAAAACATGGCGTCTCATCAGGATTCAAACTGTTTGCTATTCTGATAGTATTCTTTGAAAAAAAATCGAAGAATATGCTAATTTTAGAAATTCAGCAGACAACATTTTAGCAGAAGACAAATTTCCCAGCATGCAAAGGGCTAAAGAAGGCTCTCATATTGGGATTTCAAACCCGTGACCTCCAGATTGCTAGACAGACTCTATATCAACTACGCCACAGCAACATTGAGATTTCAAACCCGTGACCTCCAGATTGCTAGACAGACTCCATATCAACTACGCCACAGCAACATTGAGATTTCAAACCCGTGACCTCCAGATTGCTAGACAGACTCCATATCAACTACGCCACAGCAACATTGAGATTTCAAACCCGTGACCTCCAGATTGCTAGACAGACTCCATATCAACTACGCCACAGCCACTTCCATGTCTTTTGGATCATAACTTACCAAATGCCTATAGTTCTGAGCAATAATTGAGTAGCATTATGCCCCTTTTCGTAGAACATTCATGTAAGTGCATGCATGCCCAAATTTCTGTCTCTTAATTTTGGGCACATTCAAATATGTAGTTGGTAACTTAGATTTTGAGCTTTAAGTTTAGGCTATGATATATTATATAACTTCAACAGATATGCCACTTTAAATAAGGCTTTGTGGCCATTATATCTGGTGATTTACAGAAAATTACATCACATTAAATGATGAAAGTTAAAGAACATGATTGCTGTCTTGGGACAGCTCTTGTTTATTATGCTCCCCCCAAAATTTATTTTGGGGGGAGCATATAGTCGCCGCTTTGTCTGTCCGTGCGTGTGTCCGTCCCTCCATGCACAATTTTTGTCCGGGCTATTTCTCAGCGACTAATGACCGGAATACAATGAAACTATGGGAAGCTTCACTACCAAGAGGAGATGTGCATATTATCAGCAGGTTCTGGTCGGATGATTTTTCACAGAGTTATGGCCCTTTTGAAATTTTGTATTAAAAAATTATTGTCCTCCAAACTAATGTGCCCTCAAGACGTTTCCTTTTATCTGAATATAAAGTGCAATATTGTGACAAAAAAAAACTTTGGGGAACATCACCCGTCTCTGACGGTTTCATGTTTATCTCTACCGCCATCAACCCAATAAATGTTAAAATTAATGTTCCTGCAAAATGTTTACTTACAGGCTAGTTGTATATTGTATGCTCTGAGATTTTATGAGTACATACATACTGTACTGCTCAGACCCGGAGGGTCAAGAGCTGGGATTTGGATTATTGCAACTTAGAGACTGTTTGTAATAAAAAGCATGAAACACATTTTTACTTTTCAAAACATTTATTTGAATCAATAACTTGTCACTCAAATGAAAATAAATCAATAATCTCTATACTTTATCTCGTATTTGATGCCACTTAATGTGTACACAATCTATACATGCGATCCTTGCAGCAGGATCTAATGAAAATGCAGTTCTCATTTAACCCATTTATGCCTAGCGTCTAGAAAAAAGGCCTTGGCAAACAGCGTAGACCCAGATGAGACGCCGCATGATGCGGTGTCTCATCAGGGTCTGCGCTGTTTGCTTAAAGGAATTACTGAAAGAAATATTCTAAATATAGAAATAAATATACTAGACATCCCTTATTTAAGAAATAAATTGATCCAATTTAGAAGGATGAGAGAGTCCACTAGGCATAAATGGGTTAAGTCAGCCACCAATACACGGAGCTGATAGTGAGGGCAGTGAATCATAGAGAAAATAAATACAACTCATTTTCTATGCAGACAGACAATGTCTATCCACAAGTCTACTGGTAATTGGCCACTGTTAACTGATGACTTAGATAATTGGAATAAGAGATAATATACCCCATTAGTTGATTGTTTCATTGATTGTGTTAAAAGATTTCATGATCACGGTTTATAGTTGCTTCCTGTTCAAAACGGAACCGGATTCTGAAATTAGTACAATGTAACCGATTACTTCTTTGCGATTTTAACATGATTGAAATATACCAAACAAAGATGGCGACAGGAACCAGGAAGTGATAAAATTTTACTTTAATTTTACTTCCTAATCGTGAGAAACAACATGGATCAGGACTCAGACGATGAGAAATGCGACTCTATATACGCAAACGAAGAAACGGCAGAGCTGATGAATGTTTCCTTTCGCCTGGAATCGAATTCCCTGGAAGACTTGCTAAAAGAAGACCAAGAGAAAATCAAGGAAAGGGAGGGGGATAAACAGTGGTACCATGGCCGAATCACGAGAGACGTGGCTGAAGATATATTGCGGAAAGGTAAATTTTGCAAATGCAATTTTACTTAGACATGTTTTCACAATGCCACACTATGGTCCAGTGTTGTCAAAAGTAATTCATCATAGATCTCTTTCAAATCAGTTGACTTTATTTTTATACCAATAGGCAATCAATGGCTCTTTAAATATGACTCACACAATTGTTTATTCATTCGTTGAAAACCTTTAGGTATACAGTCAATCTTGTGGATGCGACCACTTGAATTAAGCGACCTTTGTCATATGCGACCAATTTGAATTCTGTCCGATGGTTATCACTCTATTGTGATATTGTTTTATACAACTTTTGTCTTATGCCACCAGTGAGAGCTGATTTTCGAGTATTTTGATGCTCTTATTAGCTAGGCTGTTTTCGGAGAAAACCTGAGCTATTGTCATAGCCAGCTTGTCCGATGTCCGCCGTAGGCGTCGTGCTAAAACCTTAACATTGGCTCTAAAATCAAAGTGCTTCCACCTACAATTTTGAAACTTCATATGTAGATGCACCTTGATGAGTTCTACACGCCACACCCTTTTTGGGTCACAAGGTCAAAGGTCAAGGTCACTGTGACCTCTAATATCAAACTTTAACATAGGCTCTAAAATCAAAGTGCTTCCACCTACAACTTTGAAACTTCATATGTAGTTGCACCTCAATTTTTTACATGCCACACCCATTTTTGGGTCACTAGGTCAAAGGTCAAGGTCACTGTGACCTCTAATATAAAACTTTAACAAAAACCTTAACATTGCCTCTTAAATCAAAGTGCTTCTACATACAACTTTGAAACTTTATATGTAGATGCACCTTGCTGAGTTCTACACGCCACACCCATTTTGGGTCACTAGGTCAAAGGTCAAGGTCACTGTGACCTCAAAAAAAAAAAAATTTCTGACAAGCTTTTGCAGCCGAGCGTGGCATCCGTTATGCGGTGCTCTTGTATTTGATTTAGTGACCATGTGGTGATAAAATTTGAAAATCTGTTGATCGTTAAGTGACAAACTTGATTTCCGATTTATCGTAAGTCTGATTATGATCATTAAGCAAATCAACATGTTTGAAAAAAAATCACTGCGGTTCCTTAATTAAAAGAACTATGTCACAATTCTTCGAACTTCAAGTCTGCCACTAAGAATTCAAACTGAAAGATATGCTGGTCAAAATATACCATGAAATGAACATTATTGACTTTGTTGTAACGAATAAGATGTCAAAGACGGGTTTCATTTTGTTTGTAAACGTTCGCTATTTTTCTATGTTTGATGCCCCCTCTCTGTCCGGGATTTATGCTTTTAGTAGTTACACAGATTAAACAAACAATAGGAAGAGTTCCTGATTGGCTCAAAAGAATTAGCCCTTTGGTGAACGTGCATATTATGTAATCTGGCCGTGTCGTTTAAATAACTCTATTCCAGTATGACATCATGATACAAGTTCACAATGTGAGTAGTGAATGTTATTGCAGTTGTGTATGGAATTTTTGGCTTAGCGTGGTAAAGCACATTGTTAGTAAACAAATGTGACATGTATTTAGCGGGAATTAAATAAATCTTTAAAGGTAAATTGTTTATTGTTGCATTGTTTGTATTAATTAAAAAATCTTGTTACTGGTTTTCTAAACCGATCGATACACGATCACTGGAGGATAAGTTAATTTTTAGAAAAAGATTGCCAACCCTCTTTATTATTGGTCAAAACATGTGAACAAGCACAGAACTGGGTCAAACAGTATTGTCTCTGAAGAACAAGCACAGAACTGGGTCAAACAGTATTTTCTCTGTGAACAAGCACAGAACTGGGTCAAACAGTATTGTCTCTGTGAACAAGCACAGAACTGGGTCAAACAGTATTGTCTCTATAGCAGCCTAGTTATTGTGCCATTTTATTTAGATGTATAGTTTTTTAGTTTAAGCATATTCTTTTATCCTACAGGCTTGTTAAAGTATGGAAATCATGATGGATTGTTCCTGGTTCGAGAGAGTTCGTTTTCAACCACTAGCTTTGTGTTGTCGCTGTACAGCAAAGGAGAATTCTTCCACTTCCAAATCACCATGGTGAAACCCTGCCACTTTTCCATTGATGAAGGACCGGTTATACATGGTTTGTACCCTGCCACTTTTCCATTGATGAAGGACCGGTTATACATGGTTTGTAAACCCTGCCACTTTTCCATTGATGAAGGACCGGTTATACATGGTTTGTAACTTATGAAACCCTGCCACTTTTCCATTGATGAAGGACCGGTTATACATGGTTTGTAACTTATGAAACCCTGCCACTTTTCCATTGATGAAGGACCGGTTATACATGGTTTGTTACTTAAATCAACATATTTGAGTTTGTGTCTCTATAAGCCTAAGGCGTTTGATGTAATGAAGCTTAAAAAGCTTGTAAACAATTATTATTCAGGGAGGAAAGTGTCAAACTCTTGTTGAGATCTGAGTCCTACTTAAAGCATTTTTATATCAAGACTTCTAAACAGTGTGTTATGGTGAAGGACTTAATAAACGATTACTTGAAATAGAGATAAATTGTTTCTGTTTCATAATCACTTAAGTTTTAAAACTATTTTCAGTTTATTTCAACAAAAAAGAAATGTTATGTGTACAGTAAATGAATCAGTAAACATGCTTTTTTATAGAGAATATTTATTTCAAATTATTTTATTAACATACACTTTTGCTATTGTTTAAGTGATCAATTTGTTTAAAATAACCTGAACTTATTTTCCTTGCAGACACTATTCCCAAACATATTGTCAAAAAATGTTGTTTTACATATTCTTTATATGAGCCTAAATCAAGGCTTGCTGCATGTGTATATTCAAAGTTTCATTCCAGTATAGCCTGTGCAGCCTGCGAAGGAAAATCAGGGATGACACTTTCTGCTTTTATGAATTCTCGTTAAAGGGAGCCTCTATTAAGCAAAAAATCCAATTTTAGCAGAAAGTGTTGTCCCTGATAAGCCTGTGCCAAATGCACGAGCTACTTAGGGACAACACTTTTGGCGCATACATTAAGCTCAGATTTCCCAGAACAAGGTTCATATCTCAGCACTGAGCACTGATTGTGGGCCTTTTTTCACGCAGGCTTGGATCGCCTGATCAAAAACTATCAGGAGAAGGCCCAGGGTCTCCCAACCAACCTGACCCTGTTCTGTAAATGCAAGGCGCCCCCCGACGAGCAACGACAGAAGGGCGCCACCAATCTCCTTCACAGAGCAGTGCTGGAAAGTAAGCTGCGAAAAAGGGCTCACCATGTGCCAGAATCTGATGTAGAATTATTTTTATTATTGGTATATTATGGGATATAATGAAGAAATGTTTGAGGCTAAATGAAAATTTTCATAAGCCAAACTTGTTTATTTGTAGCCCTCAGGTAATTTTACTTAAGACCTAAGTAGTGTAGGGTAACTTTCAATATTGCATTTAGCTCAGATTTGGAGTTATATATGCTTGAGTTAATGATTGTATACTGTATTTGTCTATGAATTGTCATATGAGTCGCGCTCTGAGAAAACTGGGCATAATGCATGTGCGTAAAGTGTCGTTTCAGATTAGCCGCTGCACAGGCTAATAAGTGACGACACTTTCCGCTTTTATGACATTTTTCGTTTAAATGAAGTATCTTCTTAGCAAAAATCCAATTTAGACGGAAAGTGTCATCCCTGATGAGCCTGTGAGGACTGCATAGGTCATTCTGGGACAGCACTTTACGCACATGCATTATGCCCAGTTTTCTCAGAACGCGACTCATATGTTTAAAATAAAATTTTAACTAGTTTCATTCAAAGTTTAAAGGAGTTCATATTTTCCAGATATCCCAAAAGTTTTAGAAGATATTCTGAAAAGCAAAAACTGTCCACCAATAAATGCCAAAACAGACTGGGGTGAGTACTTAGTATGTTCTTGTTTAATTGTTGTTGGATTTCAGTATGTTGGCAATGTCACCACATTACCATGGTTATATTATCCAATTCACCCTTTTGTAGGTTTTATTTCTTCTGGTTTAATCAATCAGACCTGGCCCTGTGTTCACAAAACAGTTTTTGCAATCGAAAATCGATTTTGCTTGTCATTAAAAATGGATTTCCATTGTAGTTGATAGGCTAAAATGAAAGTCAATGTCAGTTAAAATCAATTTTAAATTGCAAAAATGTTTTGTGAACACGAGGCCTGTTTTAAAAGAGTTTTGCAGTTCATCAAATAGAAGTGCTACATTTAACAATACCATTGTACACGCACACTTCTCAACAAAAATATAAGAACAAAAAAGTATCTGCTTTTTGATTGTATCCTGTAAAGATTGATCGGGGATGACATGTCTGCTTCGTAGAGGTCTCTTTCTGCTCAGGTCTTCTTCCCTATGTGTCAGGTGCTTTATAATGTAAAACAGTCTCCGTGAAGTGCGCAGGCTGATCTGGGATGGCAATTTAATTTAAAATGGCTATGCACAATCTTACTTTGTTTTCTAAACAGAAAAAAATGTTGAATTCTCACTTGTTAAAAGTTAAAATGAAATGGTAACAGAACATAGATATCAACAACAAAAAAGAGTTTCATACAACCGCAAGTATTATTATAATTTGTTTTGTTCAGACCAAAACCTTCCATGCACTACGGACATGTAAACTCTTCCAGTGCTGGAACCGAATTTTGAAGACCTTTGCAAACAGTTTGGATCCAGATGAGACGCCACAAAACATGGCGTCTCATCAGGATCCAAACTGTTTGCTATTCTAATAGTATTCTGTAAAAAAAAATCGAAGAAAATTTAGAATTTTTTTTAGAAATTCAGCAGATGACATTTTAGCAGACGACAAATTTCCCAGCATGCAAAGGGTTCACTATTGCAAGATAGCCAATGTTCAGTGAAGTTTGTACATGTAAGACACATATTTTTAGATGCAATTGTGGGTTCTCCATTAAATAAATGTACAAGAAATTTGCCTGGCAGTTAGAATCACATGGTTGTTATGAATGCTATTGAAGTAAACAACATTTTTTTTATTGAATCATTATTAGTTTTAATTGTTATTTTTTATTAATCTTTACTTGTTTATTCACATGTGTTGATTTAAGATTGAGGAATTAGATTGTTGGCATAAGAATTGAAGGGCCTTTCTGCAGATTCAAAAAGTCCAGATTAAAAACACCCGCACAGGCACACAGTTTGAGAGTGGGTCAGATTTTGTAGCAGTTTTTTTCTGTGTCTCAGGGATTTCAATTGAAGCAGAATCCTGCATTTTGATGCAAGCTTTTTGCAATTGTGTCACTTTTGACTCTTCCAAATCATCTTCCTTGCATAATTGTGATGCAAAGGCTACCATGAAACCAACGTAAAATGTATGTTTTATTAAAGAAAAAGTTGTTTTTTAGTTAAGCAAGATATACTAAAAATTATACAAAGCTATATTTGTAGGGCAATCAAATAATATCCACAAACAAAATATCTAGTTTTTAGTATTTCCACCCCTGAAAAGTTCATTTGATCCCTGAAAATGTCAAGCATAGGGTCATTTACCTCCTGGTTTTCAAAGACTATTGAAATCCCTGGTGTCTTATTCTTTTTTCGACTCTTTACATTGTAAAACTGGATTAAAATATCTTATTCTTTAAAATCTAATAGTGAATTAGACTCAAAGAAAAACCCTGAAATTGTATACTGTAAACGTATAGAAATTCGTCGGTATGAAATTTCTTGGTTTAATAAAAAACAACTAATTTGTTGACACGTAATTTCGTGGATTTCAAATTTTCGGTGAAGATTGACAGTCATAATAATAAAACTTCTTAAAACAACCAGAGTAATAACGAAGAATAATCTGCTAATGTGTGTTGACAGCAAGGCTTGTGATTAATGTGCACTGAAGCATGAAAGTGTTGCCGATAATTGTCGATAAGAGCGAATAAGCGGCGATCTTGTTGGTCCCCGCTCGCTAATTGCCATCAATGTTGTTTTGACAGTATTTGCAATTCTCTTCTCAATCGGTCTCCTAGTAGTAACATTTGAGTAATAAGGTCCCCAAAATACATGTGTGAAAACCGTTATGTCTCTTTTAACTTTAATTGGCACTAATTGACATATGTGATAAATCTGCAAACTGTTAATGTGACGTCATGTAAAAGAGAACAATCGTTGATGTACAGTTTAAATTCCGTGTTTGATTTAAAAAGTATTACATGTATTACCCAAACACTTATCAAGAAAACAACATATTGTATTACCTAGCATATCTCAATCAAATATCTCTGATAACCGAAAACAATAGAGAATGTCGGCAATGACATTCGGAAAGGACCGATTTCGGATTTAAAATGTAAAAGTAATCGTTGGTACTTGAATTCGTGGTTCAGCGGAACAACGAAATCCACGAAAATTTGTACCACACGAAATTTAATGGTTTTACAGTACGAGCCTTGCTTTGAGAAAAAGACGCTTACCCGTAACACATGCATATATATAAAGTGTTATCCCAGATTAGGCGCTTACCTGTAACACATGCATATATATAAAGTGTTATCCCAGATTAGGCGCTTACCCGTAACACATGCATATATTTAAAGTGTTATCCCAGATTAGGCGCTTACCCGTAACACATGCATATATATAAGGTGTTATCCCAGATTAGGCGCTTACCTGTAACACATGCATATATATAAAGTGTTATCCCAGATTAGGCGCTTACCTGTAACACATGCATATATATAAAGTGTTATCCCAGATTAGCCTTTGCAGTCCGCACAGATTAATCAGGGATGACACTTTCTGCCTAAACTGGATTTTCACTAAAAAGAGACTTACTTTATATGAAAAATACCATTAAAGTGCAAAGTGTTTACCCTAATTAGCCTGTGCAGACTGCACAGGCTTATCTCGCACAACACTTTGTGCTAATGCATTAAGTCCTTTTTCCAGAGTGACGCTCATATACACATTTAACGCTTTGCATGCTGGGAAATTTGTCTTCTGCTAAAATGTTGTCTGCTGAATTTATGAAATTTGCATTTACTTCGATTTTTGTTCAAAGAATACTATCAGAATAGCAAACAGTTTGGATCCTGATGAGACGCCACATTCTGTGGCATCTCATCTGGATCCAAACTGTTTGCAAAGTCCTTCAAAATTCGGTTCCCGCACTGAAAGAGTTAATGCCTTGTCATCCTATGAATTCCCTCATTATTGTTGTCAGGATCCACTGCCCTTCATGATGCTTGTTACTATGGATTTGAGGACTGTGCTGATATTCTTGTTAGAAACGGGGCCAACGTGAACTGCCTGGACAAGGATGGAAGCACACCTTTACATGTACGGTTATCCATTGTTAGATATTTGTATGGACTGATTTGATAAGTTTGCTTTTAAAATTTCACATTTTCAATGCATTTTGAACAATTTTGCATGGTTTCATAATATGAAAAAATTATAAGGTATTCAAAACATCCTAGCTCTTAAATTTCCTTTTTATTTCGACAAAGTAATAAGCACTCTTCTGTTTTTGTTTGTTCCAAATTTTATTATGAAACATCTATAAAGCAGTAAATTTTATCCACACTAGCTTAATTAATTATAAATTTAATATAATTGATATACATGTACAATGCAAATGAGCAAGAAACATTCTACAATTTTGCATAAAACTGCAAAAGGTATGTTTAAGTCAAAGCAAGATAGTGGTTCTTGTAAATCACAAAACAGTTTTTAGCCTCTGTGTTGTTGAGGTACAGCTTTTGCTTTTACCTCAAGAGGTCACTGTTTTTAACGCAGCAAACAATTTGTTTTTCATTCTATAATTGTTTTAGACTATTCTAAGTACTAAAGTGTTGTTTATAAATGAACATTTTTATAAGTGATTGATTTGTTGAACACTCGTACCATATAAACTAGCTTGTATTTTTTCTGTTTCAGAAATGCTGTTCAGGAAACAAAGCCGGTATCATCTCCATTCTGATCAATGAAGGGAAGGCCAACGTCAACGAACGCAATCCAAAAAGTGGCTGGAGTCCCTTACATATGGCTGCATTCAAGGGCCATTTAGAGTGCATTAAGGTAACTGAAACAATTAATGGCTATTTAAAGTGCAATAAGGTGAATGACACATTTAAGTGTCAATAAGAGTGCAATGAGGTTACTGAATAATTCAATAGCCATTTAAAGAAAATTAAGGGGACTGAAACATTGCAGTGCCATTTTGATTGCATTAAGCTGACTGAAACTGTTAAGTGCAATTTAGAGTGCATTAAAGTGCTAAACCATTTAATGGCTATTTGGAGTGCATTAAAGTGTATGAAACCCTTCAATGGCTATTTAAAATGTATTGAGGTGACTGAAACATTTAAGTGTCATTTAGAGTGCATTATGGTGACTAAAACATTTAACGGCCAATTAGAGTGTATTAAGGCGACTAAACATTAAAAAGACATTTAGAGTGCATTCAGGTGAATGAAACATTCAAGGGCTATTTAGAGTGCATTAAACCAATTTTCCACAAAACATAATAAATTGTCTCAAATGCATGTGTCAAATAAAATTTATTTAAATTAAATGATACGACAAATGAGCATTGAATGTGTGTTTGCATGCAAATAGACTAGTAAATTTTGGGGACATAATTTGTTCATATAATTTTTAAAGAGATTGTATGCTACTTTAGCATGAGATCTAAATCAGTTTCAAGTGTCTTTGTGTTGGGTTTCCTTATTGTTTACAAGAACAAGCAAGTCGGTCGAGTGTGTTAGCATCCTTGTTATGTACAGAATAGTTCATATACATGCACTGTAAGAGTGTATATAAATACAGTTGTAAACAAACACTCATGTATAACACTTTTATACTTTTGATTGTTTGATTAAAATACTAACATGCACCTGCATGCTATCGGTATATAAAGTTTAAGATGTAAGCTTGTGTATCTTCTATCTACTGGTATATAATACTTTTCTTAAGACAAATAGCCTAACAGCTGAATTGCATTGCATATCATGCACTGATAATGCACTTAAACAAACTGGTGTTGCAATCATTATTCATATTTTGTGTTATGACCAATAATGCCGTTGTAAGGTAAAAATGTTCTGTGATATTTAATTCTCAAAACATTATCCGCAGATTAAGCTAACAGTATGTTTGCCTTAGATTATAAGAACTACTAGTCTATTAGCATAAGATGTGAAGAACTACAAGTCTGTAAGCATAAGATGTGAAGAACTACAAGTCTGTAAGCATACGATTTGAAGAACTATAAGTCTGTTAACCTTAGATGTGAACACATGCTTGTCAGTTAGTCTAAGGTGAAAAGGACAACTAGTTTGTTAGCCCAAGATCTGAATTTCTACTAGTTTGTAAGCGTTTGATAGGAGACACATCTAGTCTGTTAGCCTGAGATGTGAAGAAATGCAAGGCTGTTAGCCTGAGGTGTGGAGATTTTGCAGTTTGATAGCCTAAGATGTGAAGAAATACATGTACTAACCTGTTAGTCTAAAATGTGAAGAAATAATAACCTGTTAGCCTTAGATTTAGAGAAGTACTAACCAGTTAGCCTTAGATGTAAATAAATACTAGAATGTTGAGTTTTAGCCTAAGATGTGAAGAAATATTAGCTTTTTAGCCTAAGATGTGAAGAACTATGAGTCTGTTAGCCTAAGATGTGATGAACTGTTAGTCTGTTAGCCTCAGATGTAAAGAACTATTAGTCTGTTAGCCTAAGATGTAAAGAACTATTAGTTTGTTAGCTTAAGATGTATAGAACTATTAGTTTGTTAGCTTAAGATTTGAAGAACTATTAGTCTGTAAGCCTAAGGTGTGAAGAACTATTAGTCTGTTAGCCAATAATGTGAAGAACTACTGCAAGTATCTTGTGTAAATTATTTTTACTAAGTACATGTACCTTCATGCAAATAAATGGATTGCTGTAGTGAGATAAGTTAGTTTGCAATTTAAGAATTGTGGATATTTGCATTAGTTGCTGTACCATAATATAACCTCGTTGACATTTCACTTAAAGCTTTTCACCCTTTCTTGATAGATTCTACTGGACTTTCACTCACCATATTTGCCTCGAGCCTATGATGGGACCACGACACCTCTTGATCTAGCAGAAAATTACTCTAGGCAAGAATGCTTAAAAGAAATAGGTGAGTTTTTTGTAAAATGTGATCATTTCAGCCTCAATCTGAATGTGTGCTAAGTGTTTTCACAGATAAGCCTGTGCAGTCTGCACAGGCTAATCAGGGATGGCTGTGGATCTGTTTAAACTGGATGTTTGCTTAAACAAAACATACCATAAAGCTGGAAAAGTCATCCCTGATGAGCCTGTGAAGACTGCACTGGCTAATCTACAAAGTCACTATATGCAAATTTAGCCCAGTTTTCATAGAGAGAGACTCATTTGTTTTGTTTTACACTTCAGTTGAGTTGCATTCCATTTAAACCAGGTTTCTAAACTTTCTATATATGTTTGAAAACTGGAGGATTAAACTTTCTCAGACAGAAGACTTTTTGACAGAGCAAAAGAAAACCCTGTCATTTCAGAATAGGTATAGAAGCAAAGGTATATATATATATATATATATATATATATATTTATAAAGTGTCGGTTTTTGTCATAAAATGTTTGAACATTTTCTGATATACAAAATACATGTGAAATAAATATATATAAAACTTTCTTTTTATATTAATTTGCTGAAAGTAACATGATGGTACTTCATTTGTTAAGATAAAAACGCTATCACTCCCCCCGATTTTGCCAGTTCTGATGTTTGTGAATCTAAAAAGCTTGGGGCTGTTTTCAATGTCAATCTTACTGTATATTTTATTGTTTACCTTTTACATACATATTTTCACGCATTTGTAGTCCCTTAGAAAATTAAATTTTATTTAAGACCTTTCTTACTAGATTCAAGTTTTAAAGGCTTCATTTCCAACCCTAACATACTGATGAGAAGCAAACAGCACAAAACCTGAACAGACTGCGAGTTACTTGCAGGCTGTTCTGGTTTTATGCTGTTTGCACATAGCCATTTTCACTTTGCCTCTGATAGATAGATAGACTTTTATTTTCCTCCATTCATCAATATTCTTCTATGAAAGAAGCAAACAATTTTGGTAGTTGAACAGTACATTGATTGAACCTTTCCGATTGAGATATGAATGTTTTTGTACCATTAAAATTTGAATCATAATTGTGCATTAAGTGTTGTTTTTTTATTGTTTGTTTTCAGATAATTTTGTGCCTTCAAAAATCGTAACTCACAAAAAGGACTGGTTTCACCCAGAAATTGACAGAGCAGTAAGTAGTCATAATGACTTGATTTATTACACAGGTGTCATTAGGTGATATTCAAATACAAAATATATAGTAATTTTTGTGTTTCGGTGAACTAGATTTATGTAGGGCAATCAAAACAATTGGTTGAAGTTAGATTTTTGGAAGACTGCATGATGTGAAGTTTAAATTCTGCTGGGATGTAGCCTCATAAAGTTTACTGCTAAAGAAAAAAACTGGTGTGTAACCATAAATTTATTTGAGGACCCACAAGTGACATTCAAATGTCATTCTGCAAAAAATATTTGACTGTAAGCAGCACTATGTCTTGATATGATCTGTTCACACATACACATTTCACATATTAAGCATTTTTAATCACTTGCACATGTACACCTGTCCCAATCATATATTAAGGCCTCTGACCATGCCAATGCTATTGTAGGGAGCCCAGAAGATTCTTGAGCTGAAGGGGCTGAGGGAGGGGCTGTTCTTAGTCAGGTCCAGCAACAAGAACCCAGACTGGCAGGTGCTCACAATCTGTCATAACCAGCAGGTGTACAACTATCAGATCAAAACAAAGGTATGCCATAGCATAGCTAACCAGCAGGTGTACAACTATCAGATCAAAACAAAGGTATGCCATAGCATAGCTAATCAGCAGGTGTACAACTATCAGATCAAAACAAAGGTATGTCATAGCATAGCTAATCAGCAGGTGTACAACTATCAGATCAAAACAAAGGTATGTCATAGCATAGCTAGCCAGCAGGTGTACAACTATCAGATCAAAACAAAGGTATGTCATAGCATAGCTAATCAGCAGGTGTACAACTATCAGATCAAAACAAAGGTATGTCATAGCATAGCTAACCAGCATGTGTACATTTATCAGATCAAAACTAAGGTATGACATAGCATAGCTAACCAGCATGTGTACATTTATCAGATCAAAACTAAGGTATGACATAGCATAGCTAACCAGCAGGTGTACATTAATCAGATCAAAACTAAGGTATGACATAGCATAGCTAACCAGCAGGTGTACATTTATCAGATCAAAACTAAGGTATGACATAGCATAGCTAACCAGCAGGTGTACATTTATCAGATCAAAACTAAGGTATGACATAGCATAGCTAACCAGCAGGTGTACATTTATCAGATCAAAACTAAGGTATGACATAGCATAGCTAACCAGCAGGTGTACATTTATCAGATCAAAACTAAGGTATGACATAGCATAGCTAACCAGCAGGTGTACATTTATCAGATCAAAACTAAGGTATGACATAGCATAGCTAACCAGCAGGTGTACATTTATCAGATCAAAACTAAGGTATGACATAGCATAGCTAACCAGCAGGTGTACATTTATCAGATCAAAACTAAGGTATGACATAGCTCATATCTACAGCCGTGTTCTGGGAAAACTGGGCTTGCTGCATGTGCGTTAAGTGTTGTCCCAGATTAGCCTGTGCAGTGAGCACAGGCTAATTGGAGACAAATCTTTGTGTCTAGATTATTTTGTTTTAAAGAGACTTCCTTTAAACAAAAAATTAAGTAAAAGCGAAAAGTGTTGACCTGATTGGCCTGTGCTGACTGCACAGGCTAGTGCTGACTGCACAGGCTAATGTGGGACAACACTGTGCTGACTGCACAGGCTTATGTGGGACAACACTTTACGCACATCCAAAAAGCCCCATTTTCACAGAATCAGACTCGTTTGCTTTTAGATAAAAATTCTTCATGGTTGATCATTACTCTGAGTTGATAACCCCATGGAGAGTCCAGGCATTCAATCAGCTAGGCCTTTAACCCATTTATGCCTAGTGGACTCTCCCATCCTTCTAAATTGGATCAATTTATTTCCAAAATTAGGCATGTGTAGTATATTTATTTCTATAATTAGAATGTTTCTTACAGAAATTCATTTAAGCAAACAATGCAGACCCAGATGAGACGCCGCATTATGTGGCGTCTCATCTGGGTCTTCGCTGTTTGCCAAGGCCTTTTTTCTAGACGCTAGGCATCAATGGGTTAATATTTCAGAGACAGTTTTCACAAACTCAACCTCAATATGAACATGTATTTCAGCATTACAGAGAAAAGCTTATCTACTACATTGATGACGGGCCATACTATAAACACATCGAACATGTCATACAGTACTACAGTTACAGCGCCAACGGATTGCCTTGTGCACTTAGGTTTTCTGTCAACCCAGGTATAACTTTACATTATTTGTATATTGAATAAGGTATTTAAGATTTAAAATTATTGCTGGACATTTTGATATAGATGTTTTACAAGTAACATTGTATTACAAACATGATGGTGGGAACATGTAGTGCATAGTTGCATATTTATGGTCTGTTTAATAAACAATGAGGAATGTTGACAGCACAAGCAGCTTTATAAAAGGAGCCACGTTCTGAGACTTGGCTCAAATCATGTGCATATAGCATCGTCCCAGATTAACCTGTGCAGTCCGCACAGGTTTATCAAGGGCGATTCATTCTGCTTTTATGGAATTTTTCCTTCAATTTTTGTTTCTTCTTTACGAAAAATCCAGTCTTGATGGAAAGTGTCCTCACTTAGCTTGTTTTGACTGCACAGGCTAATATGGATGACACTATACACGTATGGATTGAGTCTCTAAAGAATGCAAATAGTTTGAATGTGTTACTACTGTAAAAATCAAACCGATAGCGAACTGAGAATATATGCCCATGTGCCTTCACAAGATCCTGTGGAATGGCTGGTGTCACAGAAGTTATTATTTCAGCTCAAGAGCTCATCCAGATAACCTGCGATGATGAATACTTCAACTTGGTCGACAGTTCTCAGCTTCCAGGTAGGAATGACTTGACATGGATAATGGAATCTCGCTCTCGAAATACTGGGCTTAATATATGACCATAAAGTGCTGATACAAATTAGCCTGTGAAGTCCGCACTGGTTAATCAGGGACAATTCTGCTTAAACTGGATTTTTGAAAAGAAAGACTTCCTTCAAATGACAAATCCCAATAATAAGAAAAGTGTAGTCCCTGATAGACTGGGCAGACTTCACAGGCTCACATACAGTTAAGTCCGGTAATCTTGCGCGTCCGGTAATCTTGCGCGTCCGGTAATCTTGCGCGTCCGGTAATCTAGCGCGTCCGGTAATCTTGCGCGTCCGGTAATCTTGCGCATACGGTAATCTTGCGCACTTCGCATTTGCGAATCTCGCAGACGACAAATGGTTTTCTTTAGTGATGAAAGATGGAATTTCACATTCTTAATAATTAACGGATTTAAAAGGTACGTATTTCATGCAAAATAAAATTTGATCATTACATTTAAACACCGGTTGCGTCACCCCTATACATCGTAAACACTGGCCCACTTACGAAAATTTCAAAATGAATCACAAATTCCCTGCAGTCTTTAGCGTATTCATACTTTAAATTAAGAATTCATAAATCCAACGTGTAATTTAGCATTCCATTGCACAATATCCGATCAGTTATGGTAGTTTTGGCCATGAAAATATATCGCATCAGACCAACATAGTCAATTAATTCCTGTAGTCATTATTTCCCGCCATTCTGTCAAACCAATTTGGTATGATCTCCGCATGCGCAATTGATATTTTCTGTAAACTATGGAAGCATGATCGTGGTAAAATCAAACCCGTTATGCATACACATTTTTTTTACGCATACCGGTACTTTTTTATTAATTGTACACTATTACTAGTGACTATATTATTTGTTGATTTGTAGTGAACAAAAACTGCACTAGAAATCCGCATTTAATTGTAATGGTTTTACAAACTGATTTTAAAAATATTTTTCTTGCATGTTTTTTTTGTCAATAATTGGACACCATATGTCTACAATTTTGTCTAAACGCGGTCATTACAGAAAGTGCGCAAGATTACCGGACACGGTGATAGTTTGAAAATGAGGTGAGTCATGTTTGTTTTGAAATCAAATCAGACAGTTCTTCACTGAATTACTCAGATATTTTTGTGTTAATAAGAACATGAATTTATTATTTACATAATAAATTGAGATATTATGTTGTCAATTTATAAAAGAACATGTTTTTAAACCAATTGACCCTTAACTGCGCAAGATCACCGGACAGCATCGTACATCAAGCCGAGTTTTTCTAGAACGAGACTCAGTTAATTATCTGCAGTCTATTTTGTATTGTCTTTGTTGTTTTCCCCTGTTGATAGGAACGGTTAAATGTCATTTATCAGCGGTATAATACTTAATTTAATATCTATTGTTTCAGTAAAAACTTGATTCCAAATATTAAGTTCACATCGAATATGTTAAGATTTATTAAAAAAGAACATTCTCCGTATGTAAACTTATTTCTATCAATCACATTTCCTTGACATGCTATTTAATTGAAATATGTATTATGCTTAAATGGCTATGTACTGATTGTATTTACCAATAAAATTGTCTGTCTTTGTCTTGAAAATTTTATGTAGTTTTAGGTTATGTTATGTTATGTTATGTTTCACATGAATCATCAGTAATAAAATTGACATTGTTAAATTACGCAATACAGAATGCAAGAATATAAAGTTTGTTTCTTAAGTAAAGCATAGTTATTGTTGTTTTAGCACTTTTAAGTTCAAATTAGAATGTTACACAACTCCAAATCATTGTTAATTGACCAATTAATTGCAAAATAAAAAATTAATTGTGAAATCTTACAATATCCATAACAGTGCTTTGGCATAAAAGACTGAAATATCTTAGGGATGTTTAGCCCTTTCAGTGCGGGAACCGAATTTTAAAGGCCTTTGCAAACAGTTTGGATCCAGATGAGACGCCACAGAACGTGGCGCCTCATCAGGATCCAAACTGTTTGCTATTCTGATAGTATTCTTTGAAAAAAATAGAAGAAAATGCTAATTTTAGAAATTCAGCAGAAGACATTTTAGCAGACGACAAATTTCCCAGCATGCAAAGGGTTAATTTTTCTTTCATCCATCTGATGATCAATTTGTATCAGCAGAAATGGAAAGAACTGAAACTGTGACAAATTGGAGTTAAATTAGATTATGCATTAATTACAACTGTACAAGGTTTATTGTGTTGATGCAGTTTGCACAGGCTTATCAACGACAACACTTTCTGCTTGTATTGCATTTTTCATTTAATGAAAGTACTTTAGCCAGAAAGGGTCGTCCCTGATTAGCCTGTGTTAATCTGAGAGTAGCCAGAAAGGGTCGTCCCTGATTAGCCTGTGTTAATCTGAGAGTAGCCAGAAAGGGTCGTCCCTGATTAGCCTGTGTTAATCTGAGAGGACACTTAACGTTAATGCATTTGGTCAAGTTGTTAAAGAATGGGGCTCATTTGAAAAATATTTTCGCAGCAAGGAAACTTCTAACTGCTTGCAATACCCTCAAAGCCATGTTAACCCTTCGCATGCTGGGAAATTTGTCGTCTGCTAAAATGTCGTCTGCAGAATTTCTAAAATAAGCATTTTCTTCTATTTTTTTCAAAGAATACTATCAGAATAGCAAACAGTTTGAATCCTGATGAGACGCCACGTTCTGTGGCGTCTCAACTGGATCCAAACTGTTTGCAAAGGCCTTTAAAATTCGGTTCCCGCACTGAAAGGGTTAAAACTACATTACCTCCACAGCTCCTATCAAACTGCCAAGTCTTCCACCACGTCCGGACGACATGTTGCTCAAGCAATCCACAGCAGATGGGGTAGATTATAGTTCAAGCCTGAAGCGTGTGTCCAACCTATCCCCACCACAGTCGCCCAAACCGAAAACTGGACCCCCACCCCCGCCAAACCATGTAAGAGTTACGGAAAACCCATTTTCAGAGTTATGGACTATTTGATTTATGAAAACTGGCCAAATTATTAATACATTACCGACTGTCTAACTCATATAATTTAGTTGTATCATCATCTAACTTGGTGGCATTCTTTGTGGGCTTCTTATTTCAACCAATTGTGATGACAACCCAGAACGCCTAGAGCACTTCTGAATAATTGACCTTGAAATATTTAAGGATTTGTTTGACCATTAGCATTGCCAATTATTAATGATACCAAAAGATTTTTTATACATATCAATTAAACTCGCATTTTTAGGAAATCCTATTTTTAGAACTCCTGTGCAATATATGTTTTTGTGCCAATGTTTATCAGAATATTTGTATTGTTTAAATTGCATTTGCAGACAAAGCAACTATGTTATTATTCAAACTCAATTTGAATATTATTTGCTAATCTCACATTTGCATATTTTTTCAGCCCCCACCAGCTGTTGCCAAGCAGATGAGCACATCCCACTATCCACCCGAGAAACCGGTGATGGAACTGCGACGGATAGACATAAAACTCCTGAAACTAGGTACTTTGTCAGAGATTTTAGTAGATTCTTAAGAAAGGATGCTGTTGACCAATAGCCTGGAAATCCACATAGAATGTGATATAATGCGTGTATGTTTTTCTCTAGTTTAATGTTAACAAACATAAAATATGTTGGTATGAATCAAATATTTGGTTAAAGTGATATTATGCGCATCTAACAGTATATGCTATGTTTATAGGTGTCTATTGCAACCGTTGTTTATTTTTTGTGTTTTCACTTCATATACACTTATATTTGTTAATGCAGCATCAACATACTAAAACAATATCCCAGTAAGAGAAAAATAATGCATTTGGATTTCAACCGTACTTTCGTTTTGACAACTGACGACAGAAATGATTAGATGTACGATGAGAATCTAAATTAAGTTTTAGTGCAGATTGGTTCATACGACACACAAACACTTACTCTGATCCTAATAAAAAGACAGCTCCGCTCGGCTTAGAGGACTGGGACAGTCATGTATAATATCAAATGTAAATTAATGTAATATATATTTTTTATAAACAACTGGTAGCAAGATGAGTTGCAGATAATTGGTCAGTTACTACATTTTAACTATCCCTTTTGACCTGATAATTCTTTTCAGCTCAATTAAACAGTGAAAAATGGCATAATATCACTTAAAGTGTTGAAAAAAATATGGAAAAGTTAACGGTGCTCACCAGGGCTGACCCTTTCAGTGTAAATGGTAACAACATCAACATATGAGCCCCTCCCTGGGAAAAGGGGCTTCATGCATGTTTGTCAAGTGTCGTCCCAGACTATCATGTGCAGTCAGCACAGGCTTATGAGGGTCAACACGTTGCAATTTAATGGGTTTTTCGTTTAAAGGAAGTCTCAACTTAGGGTAAATCCAGTTTAGGCTTGAACTGTCTTCCCTGATTAGCCAAGCCAATCTGGGACACACTTTAAGCACATGATTTTAGGCCCAATTTCACAGAGCAAGGCTCATTTTGTTATAGTCAACACTTTACTGGTATATTCTATGTGCATTACATATCAACAGGCAAAGAAATCGGTCAGGGAAATACTAGTATATTCTATGTGCATTACATATCAACAGGCAAAGAAATCGGTCAGGGTGATACTAGTATAATCTTTGTGCATTACATATCAACAGGCAAAGAAATCGGTCAGGGTGAGTTTGGCTCTGTTGTGAAGGGTGTGTACTCAACAAAGGACGGCAAGAACAAGAAGAAGATGGACGTTGCGGTAAAGCTTTTTCATAAGACAGCAATCAACAACCAGGAGGATTTCCTCAAGGAGGCTAGAACCATGCAGCAGCTATCGCACGAGTGCATCGTCAACTTCCTGGGAATCTCGGAGTCAGAAAACCACGAACTGCTTCTGGTAGAGTACCCTTTTGCAGTGGCTTGCGATTAATTTGCTTGTTTTTTTAATATTTCTCAATATCTGTTTTCGTAATGCCTCCAAGACAATGAAACATATGAGCTTTTCCCTGAGAAAACCTGGCTAAAGGTTTTACAACTTGGATATGTATTTTCAGGCATGTGTGGTCCATTAGAAAGTTAAATTTGATTTATGACCTTTCTTACTAGATTTAAGTTTTAAAGGCTTCAATTCTAACCCTTAGATACTGATGAGCGGCAAACAGCATAAAACCTGAACAGACTGCAAGTTACTCGCAGGCTGTTCTGGTTTTATGCTGGTTGCAAAAGCCATTTTAACTTGGCTTCTTATGGGGGAAAGGCTCAAGGCATGTGCATAAAGTGCCCAAAATAGCCTGTGCAGGTGGAACAGGCCAGTTAGGGACGAAAAACTTTCCACTTTTCAGCATCGGAAGTCTTTTCTGGGTGAAAATCATGTTTAGGTGGAGAATGTAGCAAGAGATAAGCCTGTGCATACTGCACAGGCTAATCTGGGGCAACACTATGCACTTGATTAAGCCCTGTTCTCCCAGAGCAAGTTTCATCAGTGCCTTTTGTTGCTAAGTATTGGCATAGTATTGCATTCGAATACTAACCTGGGGGCCGTTTCATAAACGGTACTACGACAATTTTAACTTACAAGTGAATTTTGTAATCTTTATAAGTACAGGAACTAGCTCGCCATGCTCATCAAATATATACGGCGCTAGAGATGCCAATACAATCAATGAAGTACTGAAAAGTTATTATCATATGATATAGACTTAAGCAATTATGCATCTTTGAAAAATGTATTGTATTGTAAATGTGTACTACGATGTTTATTGATTATATTTATAATCTTCCCCCTCTAGAATGTTTGACTACAAAATGTTTGCCATTCTGCCCTACATCTAATTGAAAAAGTGCAGTTTTCAGTTACTGGCTTAAGTTTTTGCAGTCAATACTGATATACCAGCTTTTTTCAGTAAAAACTTGAGAAAGTTTTCTATTGGCTTTAAATATGAATGAAATACAGTTGAAAATGACAAACAATCCAACAAACAAACCTCTTTTCCTTGGTGAAAGAGTTCACAGGGAAAGGAAGTTTTGAGTTACTGTCTTAAGTATGTGCAGTCAATACTGATAAACCAGCTTTCCCAGGAACAGTTTGAGAACGTCGACTGGAAAAACTAGGCTTATTGCTTGAGGCGTAAAGTATTTCCCAGATTTGCATTTGCATTCCACACAGGCTAATTATGCACAACACGTTCAGCCTAAACCTGATTTTCCTTAAGAAGATAGTTCCTTTAAACAAAAAAATCCATAAAAGCAGAAAATGGCGTCCCAGAGGAATGCACAGTCTATTCTGGGACAACATTTAATGCCCATGCATTTAGCCCAGTTTTCTCAGAATGAGACTCAAATAACAAATAAACTCCTTTTCGTAGGTTGAAGAGTTCATAGAGAAGGGATCCATGCTGGACTTTCTACTGGACCACCCAAAGCAGGTGAAGTGCCAGGACTTGTACCTGTGGGCGGCACAGATAGCGTACGGTATGATGTATCTGGAGGAGCAGAAGATGGTTCACAGGGACCTGGCGGCCAGGAACATACTGCTGCAGAGTATCACTAAGGTAAGAAAGAGACTTTCTGAGCAGGAAGGGGTGCATATTTGTGCCTTCCTCTGAGGAATCGGGGGTTTCATGCAGGTGTGTTACGTTTTTTGCGTTAAGTATTTTCATAGCAAAACTCTGGTCTAGGCAGAAAGAGTTGTCCCTGATTAGCCTGTGTGGACTGCACAGGTTCATCAGGAATGCCACTATACACACATGCATTGAGCCCTGTTTGTACCTGTGGGCGGCCCAGATAGCATATGGCATGATGTATCTGGAGGAGCAGAAAATGGTTCACAGGGACCTGGCAGCCAGGAACATACTGCTGCAGAGTGCCACTAGGGTATGCGAGGAAAATTTTCATAGCAAAACTCTGGTCTAGGCAGAAAGAGTTGTCCCTGATTAGCCTGTGTGGACTGCACAGGCTCATCAGGGATGCCACTTTACACACATGCATTGAGCCCTGTTTGCCAAGATAGCGTATGGTAAGATGGCTCATAGGGACCTGGTTGCCGGTAATATCCTGAGGTTTTTATGCCCCCAAAGGAGAGCATATAGTGATCGGACCGTCCGTCTGTCTGTCCATCTGTCCTTTCGTCACACTTTGCGTTTAGGTTTCTCAACATAACTTCTTTGTCCCTTGAGATATAACCTTTATATTTGGTATGCATGTGTATATGGACAAGGCCTTTCCATACACGCAACAATTTTGAAAAATGCTCATAACTTCTATCAAAGCGTTTATAGGGGGCATATGTCATCCTATGGTGACAGCTCTTGTTTTTTTTGTTGCCCTCCCACTTTCTTAGGAGATGGTGGGAAGTGTTGAGCCTGGCTTATAGAAAATGCTAATCAGTGACAACACTTTCCCCTTTTATAGTATTTTGCTTTTAAAGGTTATCTTTTCTCAGCAAGAATTCAGTTTAGGCGGAAAGTTTCGTACCTGATTAGCCTGTACCGACTGCACAGAAAATGATTCACAGTTATCTGTCTGCCAGGAATATTCTGCTGCAGAGTACCATTAGGATTAGGGAGAGAGACATGATTTCATGCTTAACCACTTTCAGAGAGGGAGAGGAGCATGTACTATGGTTAGGGAGAAACAGGTTTTTTATGTCAGTCAACTTTCAAAGAGGGGGGATGTTTGAGCTCTGCTCTGGCTAATTTTGGTTTAATGCATGTGCATTAAGGGTTGTCCCAGATTAGCCTGTGTAGTTTACACAGGCTGATCAAGCACAACATTTCCTGCTTTAACCCTTTTTCCACTTTAGATATGTATTTTTATGCATTTGTAGTCCCTTAAAAAGTTAAATTTAATAAAAGACCTCTCTTACTAGATACAAGTTTTAAAGGCTTCATTTCCAACCCTTAGATACTAATGAGCAGCAAACAGCACCCAACCTGAACAGACTGTGAGTTACTCGCAGGCTGTTCTGGTTTTATGCTGTTTGCACAGAGCCATTTTCTCTTTGCTTCTGAGTGGGAAAGGGTTAATTGAATTTATTGTTTAAATGAAGTCTCTTATAAACAAAAATTTTGACCAAATGTTTCCTCACAGATTAGCTTTTGTAGACTGTTCTGGGAAGAAACTTTACACACATGCAATAAGCCCTGTTTTCTCTGAGTAAGGCTCAAATATAAACATTTAATTGGTTAACTCAAGCACCTGTCCTCTGATCAATTTGATGTGCAACAGCTCTTCTTTTTACTCTTCTTTCTTAAGCTATAGAATAGTCAACCTTTAAAATATATGTCAGTTTAATTCAACAAAAAATAGTACTAAATATCAACAATGATTAATAGGAAAAATATTTTAAAAAGTGATATTTAAACTTAAGCATGTGTTTTCATCATGTATAGGCAAAGATCAGTGACTTTGGTTTGTCGCGTGCTGTGGGTCAGAACAGCGACTACTACAAGGCGACCACTGGGGGAAGATGGCCCATCAAGTGGTATGTATCAAATGAGTCATGTCATTCAAAAATGGGTCTTATGCCATATGCAGCCAGGGTAGCTCAAGACCGGACTGTGCATTTGCTAGTCTAGACTTAAATATTGCAGGAGTTTGGTGTTTTGAATGGAATTATTAACTTTCTTTAAGTATAGCTAACATATATAGCTTAAACCTTTCCATCGATGTAAATTTTGCTAATGAACAAAACTTATTATTATTCTAAATGTCTGAAGGTCAACCAAGTAACAATAATTATAATGTACAATTCTTCTCTATTACTTTCAACTGTTAATGAAGGTAAAGTCAATAAAATCAGTGATAGAAATGACACCTATACTTACATGTACATAACATCTATAAAGCCTCTGTTAATGAGCATTTGTGTCTTCATGTATGCATTCAAATTATTTCAAAATGGCTCCACACTGTGCGAATTCATTCAGAATTTTTTTTTCTCTTAATCAGTGTATACATATTTAGTGGATCGTGGTAGCATAGTGGATTTGGTGTCCACCTAGCATTCACAAAGTTCAAGGCTCGATTTCCACTCAGGGAGTATTCTAAAGTATTTTTTTAAGACACCAAGTAATTTTTCTACTAATGGAATGGTCTTGAAAATATCTTAAAAGGCCCTCAGCATTGTATGTAATCAAGCTTATATAAATAGTATTAAAAAAACATGTGTTCTCAGACTAAAAAATATGTGCTCTGGGAAAAGTGGACTTGATGGATGTGCCTAAAGTGTCATCATATACTAGCCTGTGGAGTCCCAGGCTAATCTGGGACAACAATGTGCTTATAAACTGGATTTTGTGCTTAGAAAATACATTCTTTAAATTAAACATGCAATAAAATCGGAGAATGCATTAAGCAGGGTTTTCCCAGAATAATACTCAAAATATTACTCCATTGTTCAATTTTGACTGCTTTATTAGGTATGCCCCGGAGTGTGTGAATTACGGCCATTTCTCCCACGCCAGTGATGTGTGGAGCTTCGGAGTCACCCTGTGGGAGATGTTCTCTTATGGTCTACCACCGTACGACAACATGAAAGGAATTGATGTAAGTCAAAAAGCATTTCTTGCTTTTTTGTAAAGTTTCAAAGACAATTAAGTGTGATAGTCATGTGGTTTGGGGATATTCTTTTCTGCAAGCATTGGGACTCCATTTGATGCCAGTCAGGTCACGTTCAAGGTCACTAAAAAACGAACAGCTAATCACTCTCAATTTCTTGAAATTTGATTGGCGTATTGTAGACCTTGCTTAGGTTTGCATTTTGGTCAGTTGTATTCAAGGTAACTGTAATTAAAAAATAGGAAGACTTTTCAAGCGTAATAACTTGACAATGAAATTTAAAATGCAGACTTTGTCAGGAATATCTCTATAATTTGAATTTAACTTTGAAGTAAAATGTTGAAAACTTTGTTTGATTGGCGATGTTCATTGTTAATTCAGGATATTTAGTTTCTGCTGCTATCTATGCATTGAAAGCAATTTATCTGATTTTAATAAAAAGCAGAGGAGATTATTATTTTTTATTGCTTTGTGCAGAATAATTATCAGTGTTGTGTTAAATTTATCTCAGAAGCATTGTTGCCGATGACAATGAGGATGTTGTTGTTGTTTAATAGGATGATGATGAAAAATTCCTGTCATTGTTTTATCATTATACCGTATATATATATATATATATATATATATATATATATATATATATATATATATATATTTACAGGTTTGTAGATGTAATGCTGTAGTAAACATGGTGTAACTATATGAATGTGTAAATTGCAAACATGCAAATATATTTTGAACATTCTATGTACCTCCTTCATACTCCCTCAACTTCAAACACACACACAGTTATTTGCCCCTGAACAATGTTGGCAAATAAGTGTGGGGGAATTAGTAATATATTATTACACAACTAAAGTTTATCACCACTTTTCTGGAGTTTATAAATTTATAGAAGAAGGCAACGATTTGCCCTTGAACAGAGCTGACTAAATAGGGTGGGGGAATTCGGCGACTTGTTTACAAAACTAGTTTATTCCACCTCTTTTGCAGGTGATCAAATTTAACAAGGTGATGGGAAATTTGCTCATTTTTTACAAAAAAGTAGCTGATCCCTTCTATTCAGCAGATGATCAAATTCATAAAGGTGGACACAATTGTAGTTGATCTCCCTTTTTCTGCAGGTGTTCTAACTCATAATGGAGGTTAAAACTGTAGTTTATCCCCATTTCAGCAGGTGATCAAATTCACAGAGGAGGTCAAAACTGTAGTTTTTCTCCAATTTCTGCAGCGGATCAAATCATAGTGGAGGTCAAAACTTTAGATTTTATCCGATTTCTGCAGTTGATCAAATCATGGTGGAGGTCAAAACTGTAGTTCATCTTCCCCTTTTCTGCAGGTGATCAAATTCATAGAGGAAGGCAAGCGGTTGGAAAAGCCTTCCGCCTGCCCGGACATGGTGTACGCTGAGATGTTGAAGTGCTGGAGTAAGGAGGCTAAAGATCGGCCCACATTCAAAAAGCTCAACACGCACTTCGCTGAGGAAGATGAATACGCCTCCACACGCGAAGTCATGAAACCCATTAGAACAAAGGAGTAAAAGAGATGATTTTCTGACAGATATGTTTTATCAGTCAGAAGTTAAAGGAACACATTCTGTGTTGTTCTTGAATAACTGGTCTTAATGCATGTGCTTAAAAGTTTTTATCCCAGCTTTGCCTGCGTGGACTGCAGGGAATAATCTGGAACAACAAAAAAATTAAATGCATTAAGCTGAGTTTTCGTAGAATGAGGCTAGTTTGATCAAATGACTTACTTAAAGACGACATGATGCACTCACTGTGCTAATAAAGACAATTGCTTGTTTGCATAAAACTACCTTGAACTTATGTTTCACATTAAATTGAAAGACACACACATTTAATTGAAGGACACACACATTAAATTGAAGGACACACACATTTAATTGAATGACACACATTTAAAAGATACGCAGCCATAAATAATTATTTCATGTGATGTATCAAAAGTAGGTATATAAGCCTGAAAATGTCTTGCCAATACTAGAAGGCTGCATGCCTCTTATAAGATAGTGTAGTTATTGTTACAAAACAGTCCAAAAAATATAACCTTATTTAAAAAATGTTGCCAAATGCTAAACATAGCTTTTTCCTTGATAGCTTTTTCCTTGGTACTTTGGTGTTCATTTATGATACAAGCTTATTTAGACAATTTATTGGTAATTTTGATTGGGAATGTATCTTTTTAGATAACGAGGAATAAGATGATTAAGTGGAAAAATTGTTTTAAAAAAATAGCATATTGAATAGCTTAATTGCCGTTTTTTCAGCCGGGCCTAATAAAAATGGACACCAACAAGTACATTAATCAAAGCTAAATAATTTGATTGAAATGACTTTGTGCTTTGAATATCATTCGAACTACAGCACATTTTGTTTACTCAATAACTCTGAGGATGTAGAAGTCATTTTAATCCATATTAGACACTATACATTTGTATAGAAGAGTCATTTTGATCCATATTAAGGACTATACATTTGTATAGAAAAGTCATTTTGATCTATATTAAACACTATACATTTGTATAGAAGTCATTTTGATCCATATTAAACACTATACATTTGTATAGAAAAGTCATTTTGATCCATATTAAACACTATACATTTGTATAGAAAAATCATTTTGATCAATATTAAACACTATACATTTGTATAGAAAAATCATTTTGATCTATATTAAACACTATACATTTGTATAGAAAAGTCATTTTGATCAATATTAAACGCTATACATTTGTATAAACTACAATTAAGTGACTAAATATGTAAAAAAAAAATCAGAAAGGTGTTTGTGAACATGGTTTATTTTGAAAAAATGTAAGTCCTTATTTTATTAGATGTGTGTGAATTCTTTGAAATTTTAATACTTTTATGCAACTATTGATAAATAAATTTTAGTAAAACATCATGACATATAATTCCCTTAATAAATTTCAGACTATATTGATATTGATTATAATTCATAACTATCATTTAGATTCATTGTTTCATTATGTTATAATTTCATTTGGGGGTGGAGGGCGGTTGTGTGGTGTGCCCTTTTTAACAAAATGAAACAACTATGTTGTATATAAATATTGTGTAGCATAATGTATCTAACGCAAAAAGTATATTTTTCCTGTATCTTAAACAGAATTTGTAGTATGAATTATGCTATAGTTTAATGTTGCTTTTCATATTATTGGTATAGCCTGGTGCTATGATCAAATGAAGGTAAATTCTATGAATTCAAAAACAAAGTGCTGTCAACAGTTCCACAGATTCTGCTTTTTGCTTTCTCTTATGTATGTGCTTATATAATTGTGTATAATGTGGACTGTTTGTGGTTTAATGCAGAATGTTATTTTGACATGTTACTGTATATATAGTATATGTGTTAATTAGTTAATTAGTATTTTTGTATATTTTATTTTAGAACAATGGTGACCAAAATTTTGTATCAGCTTACTTTAATATCGTTGAAGTTTGACCTGTGTGAACTGTTAATGCAGCAAATGGAATTTTTCTTATAAATGAGCAAATGTTCAGATGTTCATGATCTGATTCAAGAATTTTCTCCATTTTCGGATTAGTTTCCCAGAAGTTCTATCTGTTATATTAACAAATCCGTCGACAAGACAGAAAGTGCCATGCTTACAATGTTCACACTATAGATAATGTATATTCACATCTAGATCTACTTCTTTTCCATAAGGCATTACTGCTTTGGGATTGATACACTGACTTGAGTTAAATAGAAAACAAACACAGTTTTAATCTGTACCTTTGATTTCTTGTCCATCAGCTGGAGATCGTTAGTATCATCAATATCAGGTCCTTAATCCTCTTCTGTGATGGCAAGTGAACAATTGCCATAACGTTAGATACAGCACAAATAATATTAAACACATAAACACCAATAAACACATCTTCTATACCAAGATTGGATTGGTCAATACAAAGCATAGCATCGGGGCTTTAAATCATTTTTTTGCTACCTTGACGTCATGCAGATTTTTTACAAAAGATTTAAGTTTGAATACAATTAACCTCATAGCATCACATTTCAAATGAAACTGCAATATGATTTTTTTTTCAATTAAAAACAATCCTCTGCCTGGTTCATTACATTAACATGTTTTAGCAGATTGTTGCAGTCACAGATATGCTGACTTTAATTCCGATCATGGTCAGGCATACGCAATTTGGTTTGTTGAGCTTGATCATCGATTATATAAAAACGTTTCAAGGTCAAATAGGATGTGATATTTTGTGTTAACCAGACAGTTTATCAATTTTTGACTTATGTTCTTGATAACTACATTGAACAATCTTGCAAGTTAATCAAATACCTTTTGCATAAAGAGAATGTACCATCATACAAGGCTTGTATATTGTATATTTTCACTTCTTTATATACATGTATTGTGCAAGGAGTCAATTAATTTCATTCATTAACTGCTTTCCCTTTTTCATTTTAAGTCAGCATTACACAAATATAAGTGCAATATTTCAGTAAAACTTCTACTTTACATTATATATTATTGAGTATTTATAAGTTCATTGCATGTAATAAAAAACTAACTTAAATCAAAATTCGTGTTTTAACTACAGAAGGCACACTTTAATTAAGGTATATTTATGCATGTGTACTTGTTTACATTATGTATTTTAAAGTCAATACCTTCTTGGACGTAATCACACGTCTACAATAATTATTTGATCTAAAATCAAAGACTTAAGTGTTTTTCATGCCGTTATATCAATTCATGTGTTACATTTATATGGTTTGTTTCATGTCATTATTTTCAGTTGTTATATTTGTAACAACTACTACTACTCTCATGTGCTTTTCTGTTTTTATAAATGCTACAAAACATATTCCAATACACGTATAACAACTTTGTTGTTGTGATTTTAATGTAATAAATTTAGCATCAATATGAACGAATTCATTTTGAGTATCTTGTTTATAAGGGTTTTTGTTTTGTCATACCCATTTGCAGCAAAATAAAGCCCTTTTGTAATGATTGCTTTAGCAATATCTGTGTGCGTGTCATTTGGCACAAATCCAAAATTTCACCCTAAAAATTTGAATACGTTTGTCAATTTTATTGTCACCCTTAACAACTAATCTCAACAAATCGAGATAAGCTTACTATTTATCATGTATTTTTTACGCATAGTATATGTATTTTGTACTACAAACCAGTTTACCATTGCATGCAAGATAATTATTTTGCATACTAATCTATGTACAGCCCTTGTTATAGAAATGTTTAAATCGTCAGATTGTTATGTTTGTAACAGAAGCTTTACGCAACATTTTCACTTTGTTAGTTGAACATAGAAATCTATTTTATATCAAAGCATTTATACTTGTTGCTTTTACTTATACATGGGAATATGTTTAGCTGCCAGAATAAATTACACTAACTTTGATAAAAGCTTCCTTCTAAATAAACAGTCAAGGATTTGTTTATACCTTCATGATAATATGCATAATTGTATACATTCATTTTATTCGCTTCCAAAAAGGACCAAACTTTTGAATGCACGTGCCATTCCTTGCATGTCATGTAAAAACATAAATACATTAGTATTTTATATTTTCAGATCCCATTTTCATTGATTAGTCATAACTTTTAAGAGTTTCATGTGTTTAAACTGATATACTGTTGGCGAATTTAGATTCAAACGAAACAATCTGATCCGGAACCTTTCCAAATAAAACTGGAATTCTCCCTATATCCGGCAAGTATTTCGGGTTCACGCTTAATGTGTGTAAAAACACAATCAATTCTGGAATAATTGAAATAATTGCGTATTGAAACCGGCACGTTATGAACATCGTTGAATTGTCACGACAAGAATGCATCTTTGAAATACAACAAGCATCCTGTATGAGGCTAAAGAACTATGTTAAAATAATCACAAATACACACGCAAAGACAAATACTTATTTAAAATACAAAACATGAGGCCAATCATAAACACACCCCTTTCAGCATGGTCCCAAAATTATTATTTAGTATTGCATAGTCTTACCCACTACCACTCTTTAACACACCCCAGTATTTCTTGCAAATGGTGAAAATAACAGATTTTCCTTATCGGCAAACTATTTTTATACAAGAAGTATAATTACATCGTTCATCAAACTCGTTCCAGTGTTGTCAAGTTAAATGAACACACACTTATTCTAAATGTATGAGTAGTATTGCTGTTAGACGGAATTAAAGAAGTTCCCCGTAGAACAATATCTGCGACAGAGAAACGGGTTCTACAATATTAGATGCAGTGCTTGGTGTATTTATGACACGGGTCTTGTTGTGTTCCGCGGATGTATCCATTAGACCTCTCATCCAACTATCGGGTGTTGGTTCTGGAGATTTGAAAGATATTGATCGTTTCTTATTCACCTTATTTGCTGAGGACAAGCTCGATTTAAGCTGAATATCTCCAGGTTGGGTCGATGGCGATGTGCCATGCTGTAGAACCACAGGTTGTGAAAGCGATTTCCTATTTTTAACAATACTGTCTCCACGTTTTCTCTTTCTAGCAAGGTCAGTGTTGCTTTGAACAGCTTCCGGCTTTTGACGAAATTTCTCTTCTAGATATAATCGCTCTAGAAATGCATGCCCTCTTTGAACTTTTGAATGTATTGGAGAACTTATGAGTATTGAAGGACGGGTATAATCGGAAATTTTTAGAGTGTTCGATGCCTGAGGTAGTTTGCCTTTTCGTCGTTTAACAGGATTCTTTTGTATATCTTTCTTGTCTATAGTATCATAATTCTTTTCTTTTTTGGTGAAGCTTTTTAGATAACCATTTGTTAGTATAGTGTTTTCAGTTTGTTTTTCATTGTCAGCAACTGTGTTTGATTTCTTCTGATCGGTATACTTTTTGATAATGTCAGTAACAGCGTCGAGATCTGAACACATTGTTGCGTTGGTACAATCTGTATTGTCAGTCGAGAATATTGAGTAAGAACTAGAGCGGTTTACATTGGTCTGTTCTGTTAACTCTTCGCCTGATTCGCTGATTTGGCTTACATTGTTTTGTTCAATTAATTTGTCATGCACGCCACTAGTTTGGTTTACATCATCTTGGTCGGATAATAGTTTAGCATTTTCTCTTATTTCACTCATACTGTGTTCACCATTTGAAGCATTGACATTTCTGGCGTTTAAAATGCTTTGTTCGGTTAATTGTTCTTCATCGATGATGATGTGCTCTGCTGAGTAAGTATCACTGCTTACGGTTTGGTTGGTGCACCTTTCGCTGTCGTTTAGTTTAAGTTCTCCTTCTGTTGTGTCATTTATTTCGTTATCAACTTCTATGCTGATAGACAAAGCTTCTTCCGTGTGTGTACTTATGTGAAACCTAACACTTGATAGCTCAGATGTGTCAATAACAGAATCCGAACATATATTGCTATCTAGTATACTTAAGTCATCCACTTGATAAAAGTTGTTTAGTTTATCTATTGATTTGAATTGTGACTTCGACCTCTCCTTAACTGGTGGATACATTTGTTTTGGGTTATAAAATTTATCAACTTCTTGGAATGGTGTCTTTGCTCTTTCCTCAACTGGCGGATAAATTTCTGTGTCACTTTCTTCCGACTGGTGTCCTGTGTAAATCGTGTTAGTACTTCCGATAATATCATTCGTGTCTTCGTCACTATCTGTGTTTGAATCGTCTAAGTCACGTAATTCCTTGTATATATCATGCAGAGGGTCATCTGTTAAGTCAGCAATTGCCAGATCAGAACTCGTGTACAAACTTCGAGCGCTGCTACATTTAATAGCTCGGCCCATATATCCTGTTGTTGTTTCAGTTGTGCCAACACTAGCACATTTCTCAGAACCACAATCACTTTCTCCTAAGATGGATTGGTTCATTTGATGTCCTCTTGCAATGTCAAGCTTGGTTAGATGACCATTTTCAGCATTTTTTTCGATAGTTCCAATGTGAAAAACGTCACTTTCCTTGTTTTCTTGTTCTCGAAAGTAGTCGCGAATCATATCTCCAAATTTACCGGGTGACGGCGCGGCATGTTGCCTATGATTGTGGTGCTCTTTGCGGATAAACGTTGGCTCTTCCTTTTTAATGCGGATCCGATAACAGACACAGGTCATGACGATTATTATACAGCACACAAGTACAGATGTACCCACGAGAGACCCTATTAGAACAGGGATGTCCATCGTGGAGTTTTGTTTCAGCAAATTGTCACTCGATTCCTATATGAAAGGGGACAAAAATGTGCCAATTTTGTTAAATGATTTTTTATGCTATACCGAGATACTTGTATTGTTTTAAACCAAACATATTTTCTTTGTTTGTTTTTCATGTTAAATATTTACGTTTTGTCTTCTACTAAAGAAAATGTATGTTAGCTTCGTGTCAATTTGAAAACATCCTGATTAATCTGAGTGTGCAAATGTAAATAACACCCAGCATATAAAATCACGTTTATTACTGACGACAAACATGTGTATATTTTTACCAAAACAACGTATGAAAAAATCTAATTTCTTAGATTATCAAATGTCGCTATGACACATCAAGTCTTTAAGAGTTTTTAATAATACCTGTTTTAATAAAATGTTTAAAAATGAACTTGTTTACAATTTTAATGATTATCATTATCTGGACGTCTGTTGTCTTATGTACTTTGATTTAAAAGATCATAAACATAGTAAACAAAAACATACCCTTAAGTGTCCATAGTCATTAAATGCGTTAATTATTTCCAGTTAATCGCCAATTTAAACGCATAACTTATAGAAAAAAGGGAACGGTTTGCTATTATTTAGTTTTAAACGATCGGATTTATTATATTTAGCACAATGCTTTTGAACGACTTCTAAACAAAAGTCGCTTACAATAGGTATTGATAGTCTCCAAAAATCATGAACACATTTTCTCGCACCATGAGTAGATAAAATCATTACTGGCCTCATGTGTCAACTATTGGAAATATTGCTACAATCTTTAAACAGTCTGTTTAAAAAAACGTGAATATCCGTATTGTTTTGTTGACTTTAACTTACCTAAGTTAAGTTATACGATTGTAAATAACTTCACGCGGTGAAGGTTTATCCCATTGTTCTATGCATGCTTGAACGCTGGTATTGTACGGACGCGACTTATCACTCACTACGTCTCTGCCATTCGTCTTAGTTTAAAACGCACAAGCAAATCTCATATTTTGCCGTAAGTATGCGTTCATATGTCTTTTTTTCTGAAGCAAACTCATGCGAACATATGCGTTAGATTTGAAATAGCATTGCAAGATGCAAATATTTTGAAGATTATCATCTTCTTTGAAAACAAAAAAAGAATCTGTATACGATTTACACAATAAGTTTACGATATTAAAAATGACGAGTATTGAACAGGCATTCGCTTTCAATCAATTGTATCGCTCTCATGAAACATAACAAACGTCGCCATTTTGGCTGCCCTGTCATATTCTTATTTCTCCGTAATCCAGTGGTTCCGTATGCAAAATGAATATACCCAATCATAGTATGCACCAAATACCCGTCAGTCTGACTTTTCGGTTGTTCCGTTCTTCGTTATGTCACGACATCTCATGAATAATAGAGTCTGTGTACGTGCGTGCAGTACATTTTTTATTGCGTACATACGAATACTATACTGAAGTTCTATAAAACATGTTTGCTGAAGTTTCTTAAACTAAATAATGGCAAAATCTTTAACCTTACAGTCTGATTTCGATGTTTGAATCCGTATTATCTGTTTTGAATAGCATTGATATCTTGCCTTTTAAGGTTAAAAAGGCGACAGATTAAAACAAAATACGATGAAACCAGCCATTACTTGGTACTATGATACTTGGCTTTATTCTGAAACCTATTTGGCATTAAATTACTTAGCGAACGTATCATTAAACGCGTAAGATGGCTTCATATATATGCTAGTGCAAGAACCATGTTTCTTTCTGCAGTGTTAGACGTGCTTCTGGATTGGATAACACAATTGTATGTTTTGTCTTTAAATCATCTCACCCATACTCACTTTAAAGGTGGAATGTTGTTTTCTTTGATGAACTGTACTACAACCCAAAACTATAAGCGTCGCATTTACCCGTATAACTTGCAGACACTTTTTAACAGTGTATAGTAAGACAAAATTCCTGTATGTGTTACCCATGGTTTCACTTTTGTGCACGTTGACATGTTGCGACGCGTTACATTCAGCATAATATTTCATTTCAATCATTCTAGGCTGGTTCATAAACAAGTTAAAGGCCGAGTATCATAATATTTTTTGCCATTGCTCTTGATGATTTCAATCGTTTGTGAATATACATGTTTATAAATAGCGATCGTAAAAAATCGGCATTGGACCTTTAAGTAGAAATAAATAAATACAATAACAACTCCCTTCAACAGGGGCAAAATACAAATATCATTCCATATAGACATCGCACTTAAGTGCTGCGCCCAATAATTATTTTTTCTAACGAGTCAATTAATCAAATATTTACAGCGTTAGTGAAAGTAAAAAAAAAATATGTTTCGAAATAAAGTGTATACAAATTAAACTGGTTAAAGCCGGTTAAATTGTCCGAGGGGTTCATTTTAAAACTGAATGGAGTTATTTTAATAAGTTTGTCTCAAAAGGCACACACTTATAACACATCTCAAACAGGGTTTGCAAACTTTATCTTGTATGGAACACCGAATTTAAGAATTTAATAGCCTGCTTCTCTGCTCTTTAAATGTTACTTTTCCTACCAAGGATGTCTAATACCCAAATGTAGCGTAACCTGGTTAAACACTGTGGTGTGAGCTCATGACGCATTTGGTATATCAGATCATTCTATACATAGATGGTGACGTCACTACGTTATTGTCAGTAAGACCGGTGTGGCACAATGATATCAGATAACAATACTATCTGACATGTTCAGGCTATTTTATCTGTATTCACCTTGTACTTTCGATTTCAATGCGGCGCAGAGTTATGAAAAGCGTGAGCGAGGACAATTATAAAACTATGAATATGTTTGAAAAGTGACATTTTATAGTTATTTGTGTTGCCATATTTATAAACAGTGAGACGCATTTCAATATTATCAGCTACGAGTTTAAACCCAGTTGAGTAATACAGACAGGTAATATACACGTTGGTAACATATATCAACAAAATGGCTACGCATTTAAGTTCTGTTAATCAAAGTTCAGATTTTTTGAATGACTATTGCTGTGATGCATGTGAAGGTAAACATATTCAGGAAATTGCAGAGTGGTATTGTGAAACCTGTATGAAGTGTTTTTGTGTACCATGTAATCATCATCACAGTCAGTTATATTCTTACCATACCACATACGGTAGGGGTGACTTGAACAAGTGGCCTCTCACCAAGGAAATAGAGGACTTTCTCCAGAAATGTGATGTCCACAAAGACAAGAAGCTGAAAATGTTATGTCAGGACCATGATCAACTGTGCTGTACTAACTGTGCTTTTGTAAATCACAGGTATGCAGCATCTCTTCATGTTTACTAGTCTTTTATTATTTGTAATCACCAGATTTAACATATAAGAAAATATAAATATATAGTCACTTACATTGTTTAACTTAAACTTAGCTTCATTAAACCATTTCACAATAAGTAACATTAAGCAATTAAAGGTATGATAAAAGCGATTGTGATAGGGGCCAAACAGATAATAATAGGCCATATAGAAATAGTGATTAGTGAATCAAATTTTAAATTTCCACATACATCCTCCATTGTTTTATTACATCCAGTTACATATCATAGAATCCGTTTCAAAGCATTTCGAGAAATTAAAATGGAAGTTCTATATAAACAGAATGGTTTAACGTACTCGAAATTCAAGAATGGAAATCCTCTCCAAAGCGTTTTTGTTTCAATATGACACATCAGTATAATCATGTGAGGGCATATTTTACTGATGAATTATTATTTGAATTAACATGACATTGTGCGAATATTTTATGAGTTCTTTTATTAAATTGTATGATATGTGCTGATTCAATTTTTTGGCCAGATAATCAGTTCATGTTTAGTAAAATAAACTATGCTTCTCTTCATCTGTGTATGATTACTAATTTTAAAAACAGCTTCTATATTATTACTTGTAATCACACATCACGTGTATTTCAGTGCCGACAATCTGCACTAGTGTTTTGATAATAACATGGGTTGACTTAATTAATCCGGGTATGACCTTTCTCTTTGATTATCACAAACCGAAAATAAATATTTTTTTATTTTAACTATGCAACAAGTCCATTAACAAAATTAATGCATTCGAACTATGTGACAACCGTTGATACGTTTTTTAATTTCAAGAAGTGTAAATATATACCTTCAAAAATATTTGACATTTTAACAACTGACTTTGGATCAGTCATAACTTATTATTAAATAGTACCTTAGGCATGATGTACTTTTTTCAGACAGTGCACCAACGTGACTTTCATTTCTGATACAGTCAAAACTTATTCGACAGACCTAAAGCAGCTTGCAGACAAAATACAAACCATTGTGACAGATTTGAAAAAGCTTGAAGGTAACCGAGAGGCTGGTATTCAGTCTATAGAAGATTCATACAATGATCGAGTACAAGAGATAAGAGGTGCACGTGAGAGAATAAATGCTGCTCTGAATGACCTAGAAAAGAAAACCTTGAAGGAATTGGATGACATGAGGACGACACTACAATCCTCGCTGAAAAAAGATGTAGAGAAATGTAATACGGTGAATGATGAACTGAAACGACTCAGTGACGCTTTACAAGACCTTGATGGTAAAAATAAGACGGAACTGGCATTTATAGCCAGCAAGAAAAGTATGAGCAAGATGCAGGAGTTAGAAGAATTTCTTAAGGAAACAACTGTCGTGATTGGTCATTCATTATCATTCGAACACAACACATACATTGAGCAGTACTTGTCCGAACAGGTGGGTCTGGGAAAGATTCTAAAAGGAACCCAGTTGTCGTCCGACCTAGCTACGCCTATGCGCTCTCGGATAAATAGATACAATATCCCGGAAGTTTTGTTTGATAGATTCGCTAGGAATTAATCCCTGTACCAAATATGTAAATAATAATAATAATAATAATAATAATATATATATATATATATATATATATATAATAATAAGAAGAATAATTAGAATAATAACAATAATAATACACGAAATACAATCAATAGAAATTGCGGTATGATGAGCGCGACATATCACAAATACTCAAATATCAAATAACAAATATCTAAAATACGATAAAAACGTTAAATCCAGATAGCATAACAATGACATATGTAAAGTATTGTAATTACCTGTAGGTTATAAATTAAAGCCTACAAATATTGATAGTCATCAATGTGCAATAAACATCGATCAGCCTTGTTCAATGCTGTGTGAGTTCTGCGGTGCTCGTGCAGAAAAAGCGGGAAGATAGGTTACACTCAACTATGTTAGATTCAACTAAAAAACCCACATATACCCTACACTAAATAACCTTAATTTCTTTGACTACTTTTGTACTATCTATCTAATACAATTATATTTTCACCCTACGACATATTCCCCCTCTTTTAAAAAAATGACGTCCCGACATTTTACAACAATTGTAAGACGAACGCGCGCGACATACGCGAATGTGTACGCGCGTTTAAAAGAACGAAACGGTGAATGAATAAATTATGCGCAACAAAGTTAATGTCATATACTCAATGACATGTCGCAAACGCATGTATGCATTATGTATGTATTACATAGGCGTATATTATAATGTACACTTTAACTAAAACAAAATGCACATTACCAGATACAGTACATTTACGTAAAGTACAACAGTACTAGTACATGAAGTAAGAAATTTACATTGAACTTAAATTCACATAACCAGAAACAATACATAAAATACAACTAACGCACCTTAATACACAAAAGCGATAGACTGTACCAATTTTTAACACATATATTGGCCGGCTCGTGAGCCGCGAGCGTTAAACATGAATGGTTACCGACTTCTATCCGCCTGGCGTCTGGCATAGTGATAGGAGTTGGGAGGTACATGGTATACACGCAAAAAGTGTCTCATAAGTCAGATTGACTGGCCCTTTCAATAGGGGTGACACTATAATAAAAAAGACCTTAACCTTTACCTTATATTGTGTCCTCGTGCATTTTTACACAGTACGTTTACTACTCTTCACATTTCGTATTGTCCGCTTGTTTGCATCATTGGCACAGGTCTATTTCTCGCCGACCTTCGTGGCACCGGATGTATGTCCGATGGAACAATATCGTCGATTCGACTTCCCATTCCACGTCGTTGAGGAATAACATACTTCTTGTTCTTTGGTTCGATATCCTCCCCAACCGACTTTGTTGATTTGTCGTTTGGCAGTCCTAGTGGTAACAGGAGGTTGCGATGGAGCCTGCGAACACGTCTTGCTCGTGGATCATCTCTCCGGACGTCATAGAGAGGAATGTCCGGGTTAGGATGATCCACAACAAGGTACGGTTCGTTTTCCCATTTGTCACAGATCTTGTGTTTTCCGCGCACGGTGACGTTTCGTACTAATACAAGATCACCTGGTATAATTTTTGCTGCGTGTGCCTTTTGGTCGTACAGACGTTTGTAAACCTCTGCTGTCTTAGTAGCTGTCTCCTTGGCTTTCTTGTAGGCGTCTATAAGGCGTTCACGAAGTTTTCGTGCATACTCGTTTGTAAACTTCGCATGGATGTCGTCGGTGTTCAAACCAAGTAGAGCATCTATTGCCAGTCTAGGGTGGCGACCAAACATTACATAATACGGTGAATAACCAGTACTGTCATGTATTGTTGCATTATATGCATGAACCATTGGTCCAACGTGATCTTTCCAGTTGCTCTTTTTATCTTCGTCCAGTGTCCCTAGCATCTTCAACAGGGTTCGGTTGAACCGTTCTACCATGCTATTACCCATAGCATGATATGGGGTAGTACGGGACTGATTGACACCTCCGAGACGACATAGTTCCGTTATCAAGGTGGACATAAAGTTTGCTCCCTTGTCGCTATGAATTCGCTCCGGAAATCCGTAATTTACAATGAACTTTTCAAACAAAACTCGAGCAGTTGTCCTCGCAGTTTGATTTGTAGTTGGGTATGCTTGGGCATATCTTGTAAAGTGGTCAGTTACAAGTAGTATATGTTCGAAACCACATTTCGACCTTTCAAGACTATGGTAGTCTATACAAATCATCTCTAGCGGGGCAGACGAGAATATGTTCACAAGAGACGCAGACTGTGGTGCTGCCTTGCGTCGGATACACCTGGGACAAACAGCCACCTTATCGCGAACAAATGTGACTATTCCCGGCCAATAAAACCTCTGTTTGAATAGAGACGTTGTTTGATCCCTTCCTTGGTGTCCAAGATCATCATGCATAGCTTGAAACACCTCGTTTCTTAACGTAGAAGGCAAAACAAGTTGATGGTATTGCTGTCCACAAAGCACACCGTTACGGTACAACACGCCATCCCTAAGTTCCAGCTTATCCCAATCTCGCCGATACTTATCTACCTCAGATATGTTGCCTGAAGCCCGCGTAGCTGACGGCCTGGTGCCTTTCTGAACGTGGTCAATAAGTATTGATTTTACGGGATCTTTCACCTGAGCTTGTCTCCAGTCCTTGGAACTCAGTGTGTATGCTAACAAAACATCATTAGGAACTGTTGTACTCGCTTCAGCCTCCACGTCTAATATACTGTCTGGAGCAACGGTGCTGACAACTAATGGCAATGTTTCGACTGTAGCAGTGACTGACGTCGTCAAAGCTTGTATGGTATGGTCTGTGGGTCAATCTGCATGCGACTTAAACCATCAGTATCCGCGTTGCTCTTTCCGGGACGATAGCGAGCAGTGAAGTTGTAATTCGCTAAAGCTGCCATTTGACCTGTGGCATCGAGTTTTGCAGTGGTGGTAACGTAAGTAAGCGGGTTATTATCCGTGATCACTTCGAAATTTGCACCATATAAATAGTCATGAAATTTCTCAACGACTGCCCATTTCAGTGCTAGAAATTCGAGTTTGTGCGCTGGATAATTTTTTCAACGATGGTTTAAGAGATCTACTAGCATATGCGATGACTCGGTCCTTTCCATCTTGATGCTGGTAAAGAACAGCACCCAAACCTGACCCTGATGCATATGTGTGTAAAGTAAATGGCAATTCATAGTTTGCATATGCCAATATTGTTGGATTTACCAATGTCTCAACCAAAGCTTCGAACGCTTCCTGTTGTGCAGCTTCCCATTTAAATTTTGGTTTCTTTGTACTTTTGTCAGTTTTCTTATTCTTCGTGGGCTGACCAACAAGTAAATTGTTCAGTGGTCGAGCAAGTTGTGCAAATCCTTTAATAAATAGTCTAAATAGTAACCAACGAAGCCCAAAAACTGTCTGACTTCTTTGACAGTAGAAGCAACTGGCCAGTTGGCGATGGCTTCGACTTTCTTTGGGTCTGCTTGAATCCCATCTCCGAAGACCACGTGCCCAAGATAAGTTATCATAGTCTGGAAGAATTGGCACTTCGAAGGGTAAATTTTAAGGTTGTATGAAGCTAATCTTGAAAAACACTGGTCTAGTCTATTGATATGGGAACTGATATCGGAAGAAAAAAATGATGATGTCATCTAAATATATTAGGCTATCACGAAGATTCAAATCACCCATACATTGCTCCATCAGGCGTTGAAAAGTTGCAGGGGCATTACACAAACCGAAAGGAAGCCTGTTGCATTGAAAAAATCCTAGCCCGCCACACTGAAATGCTGTCTTCTCTTTGTCCGACTCTTCTAACTCTACTTGTCAATACCCGGATTTAAAATCTAATTTAGAGAAATACTTCGATCCGGATAAAAGGTGTAATGTGTCTTCGACTGCTCGGTAAAGCGTAACTGTCTTTCTTTGTTCGTTGATTAAGACGCCGAAAGTCTATGCAAAATCGTATGCTGCCATCTTTCTTCCTCACTATCACACAGTTTGAAGACCACGGAGATGTTGATTCACTAACATTCTTTCAGATTTTCTCTAACTTCATTAAAGAGTGCTGGTGGGATTCTTCTGTACGGCTCCTTGAATGGTTCTTCATTGAGAAGTTGTATCTTATGTTTAACGGCTTGAGTGTGACCCATATCTAAACTGGATTTCGGAAATATAGCATCCCATTTTTCAAACAAGTTGTACACTTGGGTCTTTTGTTCTTCTGTTAATTCGGAGTCATCAAGGTCTACTTTATATTTCTGTTCTAAATGTTCATTTGTTCTTTTGTTTCCTCTTTCAGATGCTTCGACATGATTGATAGTTGCATTCAGCGGTTGGAATATAGGTGCTTCACGCAGTTCTTTTTCCTCATTCAACTGACATAAAGTCTGTTTGGCTTTTATTTTAATCGGTCTAGCTGTCACGTTGCATATGCGTACAGGTATCCGAGCTGTCTTTCCAATTGTGTCGATACGTAAAACTCTTGGGCATATGATGGCGCTGTGGCATCGTATGTCTTCTATTGGCTCGGTTATAGCTTCATTCATAATGCCTTGTTTTCTGTAAAAGCCGGACACGGTTCTGCTTTCACCAGGATGTAATGTTATAGGCTTACTAGCGGTAACTATTCCAATATCTGCATTAACAGACATAAATCCAGCTGCCCATACATAATTTATTGTTAAACTGTCAGCATTACATTTTAATTCTCTTAATACATTTTTGCCGAGCAACACATGAGCAGTACCATGATATTCTTTCACTGGAACTATAAGCAAAATAGTTTGAATTGGCTTATCAGTAAACTCCTATTCAATATCTGCACATATATATCCAGAGTATGGAATTGTACTGCCATTTGCACATTTTAATTCAAGACCAAAGTCCTCCAAAGTGTACAATTCTGGCTTTGGTGACATGCCTTCATAATATACTTCAGTGATGGTGCTTACTTGTGACCCGCTATCAATCAGTGCTGTAGTATGTATACCGTTCAATTTAATTTGAAGTTGGCATCACCAATCATGCGTTGTAATATTTCTTTATTTGTCCATGTTTCAGGGTTTATTGTTCTTTTCTCGTTTCCACTCTCATCCAACCTTGCGATAAGAGCTTCATCTTTGTCATTATTTTGACAACCTATCTCTGGGTTACTACTTCTCTGTTCATAGATTTGATTCACACGGAAAAATCTATTGTTTCGTGGGCGGTATCCACCTCGGCCCCTAAATGTTGAATTGTTCCTAAAGCCTCTATATGACTGACCTCTGTTGTAACATCTATTTCCGGTTTCTGCTACCATGGGTGGCCTTTGTCGTTCTGCTGACAAGCTGTTTAGTTTTTCTTCCATTGACTTAATTCGTTCTTTTAATTCATCCAACAATTTTATATGAGGGTCGAATTGTTGTACATTTATTTGTTTCTTGATTTCTGGTTCTTTGTTCACCTTCATCTTTAGTTCTTATCTTCTCACTTTTCTTTTCAGTTCTTCAAATGTTATTGATGATTCAAAAAACAATCGCGTCGCATTTTTCAATTTAACATTTCTGAGATGTTTCCAGAATCGTGCTTTCAACATTCTTTCTTTTCTGCATGTCTGGATCTCCCCTCTGTTTATGGCTTTCTGAATTATTTCTTCAAGTCGGATGCCCCATGCCGAAATGTCTTCGTCTTTTTCCTGCTGTGCGTTGTAATATTCTTTCATTAGCTTTTCTCCACTTTTAATATCTCCATAATTGCTTTCTAAGGTTTGTAAGATTTCTTCGCTAGTTGCTGTGGGTCTAAGTGTTGTAAATACTTTCCTAGGTTTTCCACTTATGGCATTTCGTATCGCTTGTCTTAATATTTCCTTATGATAAATGTTCGACTCGCGGATACTTTCAATTTCAACTTTCCACTCGTTAAATTGGTTTGGGTTAGAAAATTTTGGAATATTCGGTTTGATCATAAACGTTTTGTGATTATTTTCTACTGAATCCTTTGCTTCCTCTTTATTGACGTGATTGTATTGTTTTCTAGTAGGTTGATTATAAAATTGATTATGATGGTCTCTTTGTCAAACAAACTTTGTCCTAATTCTGATCTCTGATTCATTAGAGTCTGTATTCTCTTCCTTTCTTCTCTCAATTTCTCTTCATTATCAAATTGATTTTTTATGGTCTCTTTGTCAAACAAACTTTGTTCTAATTCGGATCTCTGTTTCCTTAGAGTTTGTATCCTCTTTCTTTCTTCTCTCAATCTTTCGTTTTCCTTCAAATATTTTATTTGAGTCTTCATCTGAATAGTTTTGACCATTTCCATCTCTCGCAATTTCATCATTTCAATCTGCTCTTCTAAATTTGTTATATCTTCAAGTTCATCATCTCACTGATCCTTGTCCCGAGTACTATAATCATCATGTTCTCTTACTTTCTCTCTCTCCATTTTAATTCTGTCCCCAGAATTAACCTTATTCAGACAATTTTCTTGCAACGCCTTATCGTCTAACCACTTAAGTTCTTTGTCTACAGTATCTTCGCTTGCGTTTGAACACATACTCTATCCTTCAAATCTGTTACTTAATTGATCTAATTTGTCGTATTCATCAACTGTAATAAGTGTGTGTCCTCCATCTGTTTTCCGCTTGTATATGTCAAAATCTCTCTGGTATTCGGTTATCCTCTTGCCACTTCTGTATTCATATCCACAAGCTCCCTGTACATCATCATTTTCAAATTCAATACCAATGTCAGTTTCCCTCATTCTATGTACTCCTAATTCTAACGCTTTCCTTCGTTCCTTTAGTTCTCTTATTTGATCATCATCTTGTTTCTGCCTAAGTTTTTCCTCTTCTTTAAGTCTATTTAATTCATCCTTGTCATGTCTAGCCTTTCTTTGTATTTCAATTTGTTCAATTATCTGTCTCTCTAATTCACTAAGCTGTTTCATTTCAATATCTCTATCCCTCTGTTTTATCATTTCAAGTTCTCTTTCATTTGCAATCCTATTAGCTTCATCTCTCAGCACTCCTCTCCTTCGAAGTCTTTTTTCCCTATCTGTTATATCACCTTCCATGTTTGGAGAATGACAATTCATAAATGTACAGCACTATGATTGCAAATATATTCAATTATGTATTTCACTTCAAATGAGAGTCACACAACTGTCAATAATCAGCGACTAAACTATCACTATATCATATAAAATATCTCATTGTTCACGCTCTAAACAACATTAAAATTCATAATTCACTTAAAAAAACAACAGTAACAACATCAACACAATGTACATTAATTGCATTAACTTGTGAACACGCTTCACGTAAGTATTCTTTCAATTAAACTAGATGTTATTACAATATGCAAAACTGTTGTAATTTATCGAGTTATGTAAAAGTATTACATCATTTAATTAAATGCTTAAAGCATTTGATGTTATTTGCAAACATAAAGCCATGCAAAGCAATAGGATTGTCCCTGATTAGTCTATGTGGACAGGCTTATCGGGGACGACATTTTAAACACTTGAATTAAGCCCATTTTTCCCAGGGCGCGGCTCGTATTATATGTGGTATTTCCTATATTTACAATCACCAAAACATGTATTTACAACAATCTAAAAATGCTTTACATTCAATTGTTTCATAAATGCATTCACGATGTAAATATTTATATACATTTTAAGTATTAAACGTTTTGGTATAAACTTCAGATAATGATTTTACCTCTACAAACGTGTTACTACGTTTAGTATGTTTGAGTGTATTTTGTTGAAAACTCTATGTAGTGAGTTTATCTTTTTTAATCTAAAAATGTAGAAGTGACATTTTGATCCGGATGAAACATTATGCATGTTATACACTACATTTTTAAGAGTATAAATAAGCTAACTACAATTTATGAATTGAAACACTCTTTTAGGAACTGCTTCTATGTATTAAAGTCAGACTAACCTGTTTTGAACATTGATGAATTTACAAACAAAAACATTTAAATTGTTTTAATTTAGGTGAATGCTTTGAATTTTGAATTCAATGCATTAATGCATAAATACATGGTAGTAAAACATTATCGAATCCAAGGCCCTACACACAGTTCATGCTAAACTGATCTGTATTGTAATACATAACTATAATTTATATTCATTGTATCATAATTATTAGTTTTGGGCTCTGTATGGTTTGCCTGTTTTAAGAAAATGAAACAGCTAGATTGTATACAAATAGTGTATATCATGTTGTATCTAAAGCAAACTATATATTTTCTTTAATGTTAAACATACATTTTAGTATGAATTATACTATATTTAAATGTTGCTTGTCATATACTATGTATAGCCATTCTGCTTCTGCTTTCTCTAATATATGTGCTTGTATGATTATGTATAATTTCGACTGTTTTTTTTTGTTGTTTGACGCAGGATGTTATTTCGGCACGACATTGGATTGCTACTGTTGAGAGTGTATATGTGTTAATGGCTATTTTTTTGTATTTGATTTTTTAACATTGTTTAACTGAAATGTTTTAATTAGCTTACTTCAACAATAGGTTGTTTGTCATTTATTGAACTGATAACGTAGCACATCGTTAGATGTTCACGATCTTATTCAACAATAGTCTCCATTTTCTGATAATGTGATATCAAGTTCAATCTTGAATATTTACACATGCACTGACACGATAGAAAGTTCCAATGTACATAATATAAATACGTTCATATGCGTGACCTACTTATTTTCCATAAGACTTACCTGCTATTTGATTCAGAAACTGACCTGAGTTAACCATTATAAAAACACTGTGTAGTAGCGGACCAATTCAGTTAAACTCATTTTCATTTTTAACGTCATGGAATCTCCATTGAAGTATTTGTAGAAATTGTTGTGAAAAAAATGAACAAAAGGTAGGTACATGCCTGTTTAAAAAATGGACTGTCAGCTATTCTCAGTTCACTTTTGTTCTAGAGAAACATCTGGCGCGAAATAACATGGTGCTTGGTTCTGCCCCTTTTTGGTAACCCTCTAGGATGGACAAATGCAAAAAGTAAAAAATCAGTTTAAACTTAATATTATTTTGCCACAATTCAACAACTAATAGATAAACTAAACCAAAACCCATAAACTACAAGTTCATGACTAGAAATTCCTTAGATTTTTAAAATTATTTTCAAAAGTCCACCTTTTCACCTTGCCACATATTGCAGCACCGTTCACCTTTTGCAATCCTAGATTTTCCCTACATTCATTAATTTGTTAAATATGTACATGATAAAAAATGTAGATTGGAGAACGGAAACTAAAAAAGTAACTTTGCAGCACCCCGCTGTTTTAATCAATACATGTCTTTTCTGTTCATTAGTTTAAGTTTAATCGCATCTTCACTATAAGGTCTTTAGTCCTATTATATGAGGCTGGTGACCAATACCCATACATTTAGATACATGACAACAATATATGAAAATTATGAACACCAATAAATACAACTAAGGGTTCAACATTTGATTTTTCAAAGCAAATAACAACTCTGGGAGATTTATGGCAGTTAATGGCTGCCAAAATCCCACACAGATGTATTCACAAAGCAGTGAAAATAAACTCAACATCATAACATCACAGGTCAAATGAAACTGCAATTATGTTTTATGTTTCAATTAAAGACAATCCTATGCCTGGTTGATTATATTCAATTGTTTTAGCAGCTTGTTGCAGTCAAATATATGCTGGCTTTAATTCAGGTCATGTTCAGGCATATGCCATTTCCTTTGTTTAGGTTGATCGTGTATTTAATAAAATGTTTCAAGGTCGATTAGGACGTGATATTTTGTACTTTACCAGACAATCATTCGATATTTGACTTTTTGCGGGATGACTACATTGAAACACTCCTGCAAGTGAATCAAATAACTTTTGCTAAAAGAGTACATACTCTCATAAAAAGATTGTGTTAGGAGTCCATTAATTGTAGTCATTCAGCTGCTTTCCTTATTTCATTTTTAAGTCAGCATTAGAAAAATAATTTTAAATTATTTCACTTTTTTATATTAAAGTACATTTAATTAAGGCGTATTTATGCATGTGTACTTGTTTAAATTATGTATTTTAAAGTAAATACTTTCTTGGACTTAAATACATTTCTACAATCATAATTCGATCTAAAAATAAAGACTTATTTGCATTTCATGCTGTTATATCAATTCATGTGTTACATTTATATGGTTTGTTTCATGCCATTATTTTCAGTTGTTACATTTCTTACAACTACTACTCCGAAGTGCTTTTCAGTGTTTATGGATGCTACAAAACATACTCCAATTCACGGCTAAGAACTTTGTTGTTGTGTGTTGTTTTAATGTAATTAATTTAAGCATCAATACAAACAAATTAATTTTGAATATCTTGTTGCTATAGGGTTTTGGGTTTTTTCATACCCATTTGCAGCAAAATAATGCCCCTTTTAATGCATGCGTTAGCAATATAGGAGTGCATAACTCCAAAATTTCACCCTAAAATGTTTATATGTTTGTCAATTTAATTGTCATCCTTAACAACAAATCTCAACAAATCGAGATATGTTTTCTATTTATCATTAACTTTTCACATATATGGTATGTTTTGGACTAAAAACCAGTTTACCATAGCGTGCAAGATAATTATTTTGTATACTAATATAAGTACAGCCCTTGTTAAAGACATGTTTAAATTTTCAGAGTGTTATGTTTGTAACAGAAGCTTTACGTAACATTTCACTTTGTTAGTTGAACATGGAAATCTATTTTATATGAATCATTTATACTTGTTGCTTTAACTTATTCAACGGAATATGTTTAGCTGCCAGAATAAATTAAGCTTAGTTTGATAAAAGTTTCTATATTTTACACTGTGAATGAATAAAAACTGTCACGTGACCACAAAAGTCAACGTCAGTAGTCATTTTATGTCAACAAACAGCCGCGCAAGGTAGGTTTTTTTCCCAATATCTTTGCTGACCATCCTCTGACTTTCATACGACCTAGTGCACGCAATATGGCATGCATATAGCTTTCGATCGGTATATCACGCGTTTTGTGTGTTGCTATGGTTTTCGAGAACACTTCGGCGCAAATTTCCATTTAAGAAGCAAACGTCAGTAGTAAAATTACAAAGAGTCAGTGTTCTCGAAAATTAACGATCACAGAACTGTCTATGCTTTACCGGACGAACATATATTACATATGTCTATGCATAAACAAACACAAATATCAACCAGATATTGAATAAACGTTTAAAGAGTAAAAACAAATATGGCAAACGTCAGTAGTACGTTTAGGAATGGCAAACGTCAGTAGCAAAAAAATGCAAACGGCAGTAGCCGAATTAATGCAAGCGTTTAATTTAATAAAAAACATGTGAAACAAAATAATTTATGCTAATTTAGATTTAAATTAGATATAACTAGTTAAGATTGATGTCATAAATTAATGCACGACATATATAAATTCTGCAACAACAAAAATGAACTAATGTTTAAGTTATATTATGTGCATCTAACAGTTTATAGGTGTCTATCGCAACCGTTGTTTATTTTTGGTGTTTTTACTTCATATACACGTATATTCGTTAATGCAGCATCAACATATTGAAAAAATATCCCGGAAAGAGAAATATAATGCTTTTGAATATCAACCGTACTTTCGTTTTGACAACTGACGACAGGAATGATTTTGTACAATTGATCTTTCATGCACGCCACTGGTTTGGTTTACATCATCTTGGTCGGATAATAGTTTAGCATTTCCTTTTATTTCAGTTATACTGTGTTTACCATTTGAAATTACAGCGTTATCAATTTTTGCGTTAAAACTGTTTTGTTCGGTTATTTTTTCTTCATCGATGATGATGTGCTCTGCTGAGTGAGTATCACTGCTTACGGTTTGGCTTGTGAACCGCTCGCTGTCGTTTAGTTTAAGTTCTCCTTCTGATGTGTCATTTATTTCGTTATCAACTTCTATGCTGATGGACAAAGCTTCTTGCGTGTTTGTACTTATTTGCAACCTGACACTTGTTAACTCAGCTGTGTCAATAACAGAATCCGAATAGATGTTGCTATCTACTAGTATACTAAAGTCATCCATTTGATAAACGTCGTTAAATTTATCTATTGATTGGAATTGTGACTTCGACCTCTCCTCAATTGTGGATACATTTGTTTTGGGTTGTAAAATGTATCAACTTCTTCCAATGGTGTCTTTGCTCTTTCCTCAACTTGCGGATACATATCTGCGTCACTTTCTTCCGACTGGTGTCCTGTGTATATCGTGTTAGTACTTCCAAGAATACCAGTCGTGTCCCCGTTACCATCTGTGTCTGTATCAGACACAAATCGCGACTATAATCGCGACAAACACTGCTGTTCCGACGACAGACCCTGTAAGAACTGGGACGTCCATGCTTGACTTTTTATTCAACAATATGTCACACGATTCCTGCTTAAAAGGGTACAAAACCGCGTCAATGCCGTGCAACAGTGAATTTTTATGTGTTATCATCGCTATTTAGGCTGCAAACATACAGATTAATCTAGGTGTCTATGTCTGTGTATTCCGTTTCATATAAATTATGATATGTATATAATATATATATATATTATTTTTGGAAAACCACCAACAACAAAAACCATTATAATTACAAAGACTTTTGTTTAAAATACACATACATACAGTCTGTATAATTTGTAGTAATACGTGCTTTACTTCTAAATGATAAAAATGAACTTGTAATGCTATTGTCATATATCATTTAATTAAACAAAATAAAGAACAAAATTAAACTTGAAATAAACACAAAAACATACCCAAAGTGTCCAAAATGATTTAGTGCATTTAATGTGTCCAGTTTATCGCCCATTTAAATATATAATTAATAGAAAACGATTGAATAATGTTGGTTGCATTATCTTTGACATGAATCGATCAATGCTTTTATAAAGACTCATGAACAAAAGTCGTTTAAAATCGCTATTGTTTTTCTTCAAAAATATATACACATGTTTTCACATGCGTAGATAAAATCTGTCAACAATCTAATGCAAAACAAACACACTTAAAATAAACATTCTGATTTCCTTATTGCTCATTGCTTTGTTGACTTTTTCTTACCTTAGTTAACTTATGCGTTTGTAGATACCTTTTCACACGGTGAAGACAAACACGTACCATTTTTCCGTGTACGCTTAAGCTGGTATTGCACGTACCCGACCTTTAACGCAATATGCGCAATTTGTCTCTTCCAATCGACTTACACACAAGCAAAACTCATATTTTGCCATAACAAGCGTTCACACATATATTTTTCTGAAGTAGACGTTTGCTGGTATATTCAATTTACAAAATTTGTTTTACAATACAGTCGAAACCCGATGGCTCGAAATCGCTTGGCTCGAATTTCCAGTTGGCTCGAACGGACAAAACCCCTCCCGGATAAAAACCCTCCCGTCATTTTAATAGGGGGCGGACGAAAACCCTCCCATGAATAAACATGGGCGGACAAAAACCCTCCCATGAAAAAAACGGGGGAGGACAAAAACCCTCCCGTGAAAGAAATTTAACACTTAGTGTTGCATTCATTAATCCGACAAAATTACCCATTGTGTGTAATGTGTATTGTGTTTTCAGGGGCGTGAAATTGAAAGAAAATGTGTATCCATTAACTGTAAACATACCGCTTTCTAATGTGCATATATATCCGATAATCCGATATAATATCAACATCAATTAAAACATAAAATGAGGCCATTTATAGACAAGTGAATTTAAATTTAGATTGAACCCAATACGATACAGTGCAACGTTTAATCGCGTTATACGCTCATTCATGCAAAAAAACGTGCTTTCCGGGAAGTTTATGAAAACTTTGCGAAAATGAAAGTAAAATTCTGTTAACAAATAACAATTCGTTAGCATGTAACTAATTTGTCTTAATTACTTATTTAATTTATCTTTGACTGTAACGTTTTGAATTGCATTTTTGCAGACAATATATAAAGCATACTGTATTGTCAAATATATACAATAATATATATCAAAATAGCAAACTGTGAATATTCAACTGCGGACAAAAACCCTCCCGTGAAAGCAATTTAACACCGACAAATGCAATTGCTTCACACATTGTTGCATTCATTAATCCGCAAAATTTTCTCAAAATAGCAAACTGTGAATCTGCAACTTCATTAATCCGAAAAAATCACTCAATGCTGACAACATTTGCTCAAAATATCATACTGTGAATTTGCAACATATAAATTTTTGTTTGTGTAAAGGCACACATCCAAAATGGAAATTATCACCACTAATCACTTATCACTCGTCCGGTTGAGGTCCGAGCAGCTATCGGCAAGACGGAGAGTCTGAAGCGGGCCATCCGTAGGAAGAAACGTGGCGTGGTACCAGTAGAGCCAGCTGGTTCTGTCGGCATCCCATTGCCGCCGCAGTACACCACAACGCAGCCAGATGGGGACAAGTCATTCCTTATCTATGACAATGCATCTACCGATGCACGGGTGCTGGTCATTGTGGAACGTCATCACATGTCTGCAGTAGGACAACGCCTTGGCCGAAGCAGAGGTGTACCGGTACGAACACGGGGAGCCGTTAGCAAAGCGAGTCCGGAAGGGGACCCTTCTTCATCAGAAGAAGATGCAACGCCTATGTTAGGAGGTAGCGTCGGGAAACAAGACGGCACAGGACTTCTTGGCTGCAGTTGGGCACTGCATTCGTATTCACGTTTAGGAGTGTATGTGAACTGTGTAAGATTAATGCAATTTTGTTTGTTTGTATTCTCAAGTGTCTACAATGTTGGTTTTTGTTAAAAATAAATATCTAGGATAACCGACAACAAAATACAAATGTCGGAAATGTCATTCGGAAATGACCGATTTCGGATTAAAAATTCATAAATAATCGTTGGTACTTGAATTCGTGACTCAGATTTCACGGGAGGGTTTTTGTCCGGTCCCGTTTTTTCATGGGAGGGTTTTTGTCCGGTCCCGTTTTTTTCATGGGAGGGTTTTTGTCCGTCCCCGTTCATTCATGGGAGGGTTTTCGTCCGGTCCCTATAAAACTGACGGGAGGGTTTTTATCCGGGAGGGTTTTTGTCCGGCATTCCCTCGAAGCACCGTTTTTATTGCTATATATTCATATAATTTTTTGTCGGATGGCTCGAACTCGCTTGGCTCGAATTGTTATCACAGTCCCGGCCACAGTTTTCACACGTTCTTTTGTTTAGTTGGCTCGAACTCGCTTCGGGTGACATAAAACTGTTAATCGATTGGGACCTTTTGATGAAATAATTGATGTCACAAATGTTGCAAACATCGACTCAATCGTTAATGATTTGAGTAAAAGATGACGTTTTGTATAAAATCTGACTTCTCGTAGACGCAGTATTACGCTGAAAAAGGCTAATTCTAGAGAAGGCCCCGGTACCCAATCCGGGTGGATATCTAAATCAGCACTACAAAAATTAAGTCATTTTAGGCAGTAGAAAGTGGCAAAAACATCAACAGCGGATTGACGAAGAATTAGGAATGCATGTTTTGTTTCTAAATTCGCTGTTACATGCACCCGTGTATGTGCAACGTAAAAACATGCTGATGTAATTTACTATATGATATTTGTTTGATTGAATGTTTAACTGTTTTAACATATTGGTTACTAAAAATATTAAGTATAAATTTGGTTCTTGTTAATTCAAAAGTAGATAGTAGTATGCAATAGTACGGAGTTTAGGCAGTATGAATATTCTTCAAGAGGTGCAACAATCTCTTGCACGACGGTTACATTACATTCACCTCTATGTTGGGCTCAGAACGGACTTTTGTTATGAAACAGTCTCATTTATGTCATGATCATTCCAAGCGTTCATCATTGAGGTTACAGAATACTAAACAATCTCTTGTTCGACGGTTACATTGCATTCACTGCATTAAAGAAAACCATCTCATACCATGATATCTTATAGTAGTCGTAATTCATTATTATAATATTGATATGGTTTTTTTATATTAAGAAACCAACATACATACACACGTCAAAGCAATTCCTAACGTCACTAAAAAAATATCTTCAATTGTTTACATTTGTGAAGTGCGTGGAATGATTCCATCTGCGTAAATGGGCAATAAATTAGTTCCAAAGAGTTGCATTAAAACTCGCAAGTTTTTCCACGATTTATCGTACATTTAAAAGTCATATTTCTTAATTAAATGCATGCGATCAAATCAAATATACATTGAATGCGTTTGTTCGGTTTTACCTATTTTATAGACAAAATGGCAAGCTGAGCATTTCGCAGAGTTGTATGAGAGAGCAAGGAACGACAACTCTGCGTGGAGATTGGAGGTGCAAATGTATTGCAGACTTATGTTAGCAAACAAAAGTATATAAGAAATCGGGTGGCACGACTTCCGGATGGCTCGAACTGTTGTTGTTGGTCCCGGCGAGTTCGAGCCATCGGGTTTCGGCTGTATTTCAAAATGAAGATTATTCAACATGCATCCGCTTTCATTTAATTGTATCGCTTCAAGACACAATGTTGACATTTTGTCCTTCTTTTTGTATTCTTATTTCACTGCAATGCAGTTTTTACGTATCCGATATGAAAATCACCAATGATTATATGCATCATTTATCCATCCGTACGTCTCTCCGGTCGTTCAGTTCTTTATTATGGCACTAGATCAGGAACAATCGATTCTGTGACGTGAGCAAAGTACATTTTTATTTAGTACACCTGAATTTTCTAAATTAACTATATAATACTGGTTACTTGGGTTCAAGCTGAATGCGCGATATACTTAGTACATTTGACCCGGACAGTCAGAGGTGCCTTGATCACAAATTGATATTTGTGCGGGAGGCGGAAAACTACAACGGGCGAGGCATGGTCAGGGGTGATAACCCCAAAAAAAGGTTAGGGTAAGGGTTAGGATTAGGGGTCGGGTTAGGGTTAGGGTTGGGTTTAGGCTAACCCAAACCCTAACCCGACCCCTAACACTAACCCAAACCCTAACCCTAACCCTCTAACCCCCCCTTGCGCAATACCATACCATGCCTCGCCCGTTGTAGTTTTCCGCCTCCCTATTTGTGCAGGCCTACACAAGATTGACGATCTTGTGAGGGTTTGACACCAGATTTAAGAGGATTTTAAGGGGTTGCATGCCTCTAATGCTGCTTGGTTTATCGGACATGATGTCCTTTTCATTCGCTGTGTTGGCGTTATTTTCATTCGGAAAACTCAGTTCGTGTCAAAAATCTAATGGTTACGCAAAGGCGTAGGTAATGGGGCGACAGGGGCGGCGGCCAATATTTCGGCCAGTCGTCGTTATATAAATAAAACGTAAAATCTCCCAAAATCGCCGCCCAAAACCCAGTATTTTTGTAATCACGCGCCATCAGTGCAGAAGCCATGTGTCCCCTCTCCGTCTGCTCCGAGGTTGCCAATAGTGATGTGTCAATATCCCTTCTTAGGTGTCATAAACCAGGGGCCCGGTTAAATGTCATTGCGTTAATTGTTTTATTGTTCTTTTCCGTGACTGCACTGTCTGTGTTTTGATTAAGGACAGGCTATTCTTTTCATGTGGTTATTTATTAGTCTTCCCATTTCAGGTGTTAAACATGTCCATCATTAATAAAATATTAGTGTTGTGAATGTAATGTTAATGTTATTATTTCTCATATCACTTGTTAAACTCCATCATTAAAATACACAAACATTGACTTTATTTTAAGTTTTAATTAGCACGAGTTTTTGGAAAGAAAAAAAATAACTGTTGACATTTCTGGGTCGTCGTCGGCGGCATTTTACAAACTGATTTCATGACAAACTGAGAGTGAGACAAAAATCGAGCATTTATATCAACATGAAAGTTCCCCCAAAACGCAGCATTGTAATTGTAAAATTTTTCGGAACCACGGGAGAGGACAACCCTCTCAAACGAACCCCCTTATGTTCCCAGTACAGAAACTGGACCGCCGCCCCAGTGTTTGGAGGTTATCTATGCCACTGTTACGTCATGCAAAACACGCAACCTTCACGTGATCATTGACAAGAACTGAGTGTTCCGAATTTTTATTTCCTCTTCCAACTGGGATTTTTGGCTAAAACTGAAGTGAATTTTGAGACAAGCCGAGAATCAAGGTTTACGGTGTTACATCCTTGCTATGTTTATCGGTGCGAATAGAAAGTAAAAGGGATCTTTTCAAGTTTTGGTAAATTGACAAAATTAAAAAAAGTGTTTCAGATTCGCACACTTTCGTTGTAGTTATGATATTTGTGAGGAACCAGTAAAACTGAAAATTTACCATGCTCTAAAATATTCATTATATATGCATCTTTTGACGATTTCAAAACCTGGAAATTATAAAGCGTTGCAACGCTAAACGATTTAATAATTTGGATAGTTGCGAGGGTTTCGTTAATTTTGTTGCACTACGAGGATTGCTTATATAAAATATAAAATACAGCAATCATAATATGAGCACGGATGGCCGAATGGTTTTACCCCAGGAGTCAGTGGTTCGAGTGCAGTTGAGGGTTACTATTGTGTTTTCATTAAATTCATTCTTGTTTTTTTACTAGAGCTTTTTAGATCCAATGTTTACATTTATCAATATAAAGCATTTAATGACAAACTTGAATACATGACGAAATATGAGAAAAAGCCCATTTAATATGGTGCAAATACATACAATTATGGCTCCATAACTTAATATATCAATTTTTATATTTTCTGACTTCGCGACACACTGGTCTACTGAGTAGTATAACAAAGGTTTGCTTGCGTTTCTTTAGTTAAAAATGGCTATATCTCTAACCTTACGGTCGGTACATAGATAAGACTCAGTATTGCATGGGCACCATCCCCTAATTGGTAACTATGATAATTGACATTATTAATCACTTAATCAGCATAATATCAGCATAAAACAATAGTAAACTATTTATTTAAAAATTGTGCGGGCCTCTTATAAGGCACGCATGAAATAATTTCAGCCCTTTCCTGCCTGTGAACTCCTTGGAGATTTTCTATTTTTGGTGCAACACATGAAAAATACCATTGGATCTTTGGAACAGAGTCAATATGCATATGCAATTCCGTCGTACCTTGCATTTAGTATATCCATAACACCATGCTTGTTCAAAATATATATCCAACAACCTGTCTGACGCTCTTTGGTTTACAAACCATATTTTCGACACACTAAGTACATATATTGATATTGCTCGATTACAACCAAAAGTGAAAGTACATTCTACAAAATGTGTAATATAAATGTTATTTAGTGGACCTTCAAGATTATACGACCAATGATAAATATATTAACTATAAATAATCAAAATAGTTTGGTTAAGGGGAAATACATATTATAAAATAATAACTCCCTCCAACAGGGGCAAAATAAAAATAGCATTCCATACAGACATCGCAATTAAGTGCGGTGCCCATTAGTTAATTTGTCTTACATGCCAATTAATCAAATATTGACAACGTAAGAGAAAATAGATAAATGTTTCGAAATAAAGTGTGTACAAATAGAACTGTTTAAAGTGTCCGATGGTTTCATTTTAAAACTATGTGGAGTTATTATGATAAGTGTTTCTCAAAAGGCACACAATTATAACACATCTCAAACAGGGTTTTCAACCTGTATCTTGTACAGAACACCGAGGTATTGTACGCCGATTGTCAATTAAAGGGACATTTTCATTTTTCAACTGTCCCGTGCCTATATATTTTAATTGATACTAAATGTGCTAAGTTTTGAAGCTGTTTTGTACAGACAAAGATGGCTGTTACCCGAACACATCACTTTTTACCGAATTAAAAAGTCATTTTAAGTTGATATTTGACGACATGTACCTCTAAAATGTAATATTTCTAATGTCCCAGGCATGGGTGATAAAGTGTAAGGGGCACAAAATATAATTAACTGGTGATTTAGAGAGGGTTTTATTTGTGAACTGAAGGAAACATAACTGGAATACATCAAAATATGCAATTGACACTGAAAGCATGCTCATAATTTTCACATAACGTATTTAATGAGTGTCCCGTAAACTGCGGTAAGATACGTTAACAAATTTTGGTAACACATATTTGGTATGAAATTAGGTAAATATAGTGTGAATTATATGTGTATGACTATGGCAGTGGTCACATTATATGTTTATTATAGTAATAAGACTCATTGTTTGAGAATTAAAACACCACAAATGGACGAAATTCGAATTGTTAATTGTTGCGTACATTTTGTGTAAGATACGTTAACACTCTATCGACTGAATAATCCAAATTAATACAGCTATGATATTCCAGGTTTAGATTCCTTAATCGCCTGATCTATAATGACAGGATATAGCACATTTATTGTAATACGAACCACAAACATTATGATGGTAATAAAAACTAAAATTTTTGGTAAGATACGTTATGGTAAGATACGTAAATATGCTTTCATGTAATTAGTTTCCTATTTGTCAAAATCATATATTTAGATTCTTTAAACCACACACGTGCATAACTAACATTAGATAGACTCGACAGAACCATGTTCTTGGGTAATTACCATAGTTTTGTAGGCAGGTTGATTATAATTTGATATAAAGTTTGATTTTGGACCCGTGGTAAATTTAATACGTTATAGCTGGGATAAGTTACCGTTTTAGAATAATTCGTTTTGTGTTTTACATGATATTATACTTTAAACTTAATATTAAAGGTCTTGTTAATGAATAGATGTGCTGTTTAGTGCATAAAACGTAACAATCAGGCTTAACGTATCTTACATAAAGTTAACGTATATTACACGCTCTATGTTATGTTTAGGGCACAATGTTTATAAGATGAATTTTATTTTGTCAGTAAATGCGTGCTTGGTTGATATTACAAGGGTCAAAATTACATTACAATGAAAGTATGTATATAGTTTGACGGAGTATTAGGCCTTGTGATTTTGATATTGTATTTGACGTATCTTACAATTTTGCTAACGTATCTTACATTTCTATCTGAACTCCACCATGGGTATAATCAGAAAGAATACAGTGATAGGGAAATAATTTGAATGTAAATGACCTGCAGGGACATGGTAATGTTAATAATTGGACATGTTACAGTAGTAGATGAGCTTGATACCTTCATGAAATGCGCAATGACCTAAAGCAGTTTGTTTATAATAAACTGCACAATCTGTGTTTCATGGAGAATGTAGACTTTAATAAACTTATAATAATCCCATTAATGAAGACCGCTGTCTTTTTTTAATTTATCATATCTAATAGCTGTCACTTTGTTAGTACATGATCTTTTCTTGGCACTGTATACAGTTAAGATGATAAAAAAATAATATTATTAGAAAGAACTTGACAACGAGAGTGCTCCTACTGTTAGATTTCATACGGTTTTTATATACATCACATTTATTTAAAATTCATTGTGATCTTACTTGATTATACCGGTATATGACTACCAATGCGCTACTTATAATGTTAGACTTCTGGCATACAGAGTTTGATAATAATCTAACATGATTCTTTTACAGAATAAACAATGAACTAAAACGATTTGTTTATAAGCACATGTAGCAATTTGCATAATTTCTATTTTTCATTGAGAATGTAGACTGTGTATTTTTATTAATGGAATTTTATAGATACAGCCACTGCAATAATCAAACATCGACTAACTAATAGTTTAAACAGATATTGAGCAACAGACTAGGCACGAAGTTGTTCTCATAAGACAGATTCACACTGTAAGATACGTTAACATTTGTAGTGGCATACAATGCCAAAATATCCTTCCAGTATGGCTTACATGGGATGATTTGAAAACAAAATGCTTAATGTATATATAAATATATTTTTTCAGCGTTAACTAGAAAGCATCTTTAAAAAGGAGTTTAGTTGACACTAAGATTAAATGTAAGATACGTTAACAATTTCATGTTCTTTGCAGTTATTTCAGCAAGTTGTCTTGTTTAGACTTTTAAAACGATTTTACTACTAGAGAAAGGCATGTCAGTCCTTCTTTGATATGTTTTTGTTGTAAAAAGTGCTTTCTGCAATGCATGATATACTTGTGTAAGATACGTTAAAACGCAATACCAAAATATGAACCATTCTCTGCACACATGAGCTGCAAATTATTTCACTGTAAATGAGATACTATATAATAGACTGATGTAATGACAGCGATGATTTGGAAGAATCTGTTTGTCTTACAAGTACACTATACATGACAGGAAGCCATCCTTGATCTCGTTTATTTTATATATAGTTATTAAATATAACTTTTATGATAAATTAAGAGGCAAAGTCATACGGTAAAACTTAGCATAGTAATTATAATATATCATTCCTTCACTCAAATGAATAATATATCTTTGGATAGCTGTCAATTGTGTAGTTTTAATTTGAAATGATAATATATATAACTTATCTTACATCTTATATGTCGACCAATTATATGACTACAGAATTAAGGATTTCTACTCTTTTGATGATATATGCTACATATACGGAATACCTTCAAATCATTTTCTGAAGTATTACACACTAATCAAAAGCATACCCATACATATTAAATCTGAAATCAATACAAATAATACACCATGTACTCAAACAACATTCGTAGAAAACATACTTGGAAGAAAAAACAAAACGAATAAAATATTTTACACACTACAAATTAAAAACCCTACAGAAAACTCCAAAACCCAAAATAAATGGCAAGTCCTTTTCGGAGAACATGAACTTAATTGGAAACACATATTTACCATGTCATATAAATCAACTATTGAAAGCACACTGAGAAATTTTAAATATAAATACATCCATAGAATTATAGCTACAAATAAATATCTCTTTAAATGCAAATTATCTAACTCAAATCTGTGTGACTTCTGCGGTGAAAACATCGAAACTATAGAACATCTTTTTTGGGAGTGCAAACACATCCAGCCTATCTGGAATCAATTAGTATCTTTTCTTGAACAACAGCAACTAAACGTTAAACTATCTTTCTTAAATGTAAGTTTCGGAATTTACTCATTGAAATCAATAGACTGTAATAATATTGTGAATTTTATTCTTATATTGATGAAATATTTTATCTTTAACATGAAGTACAAAAAACAAGTACCAAATTTTAATTGTTTTGTCCATAGTCTTAAACTTAAAATCCAGATTGAGAAAGAAATAGCCCTCAGTAATGACACATTACAAATCTTTGAACAAAAATGGAATCGGATTAAATTCTCATAATGTTTGTCCACTTATATACATTTCACTCTAATGTGAGTTTATCTTTCTAAAATATTTTTTGTATATTTTTTCTTATAAGATCATTGTGAATATACAAAAAACACACAAGTCCAGTATACTGTCTTCCGAATTTAAACAATTCATCATTTTTCATAACTATTCTTCTGTTTTTCTTTTCTTTTCTCTTAAAAAAAATTATATATTAGCATATCTTGTATGACATGTCTGAACTTAATTGCTTTGTACAATCACTATGTTGTTTAATCATATACATGTATATATTGTATGTATTATATTGAATAAAAAAAAACAACTTATCTTACAGAGTATATTATATATACGATTCTGTAGTGACTGTCATGTTTTATTGATAGCACACCACACAATGCACCCATATCCGATTTTTCATCATTCAAAGTCTATAATGTTTCAATTGTTTGCATCAAAATTTCACAAACTACAAGTTGTTTTTTAACTACTTGTAAAAATTAAAATGTCCCTTTAAGTAGAATGTAATAGCCTTCTTCTATTTTCTTTAAATTTTACTTTTCCTCTCAAGGATGTGTAAAACCTAAATGTAGTGTAACCTGGTTAAACACTGCGGTGTGATTCACATTGTACTTTTGATTTCAAAGCGGTTCATATGAATATGTTTTCAAAGTGACATTGTTAAGTTATGTGTGTTGACAATTTTATAAACAGTGAGACGCATTTCAATATTTTCAGCTACGAGTTTAAACCCAGTTGAGTAATACAGACAGGTAATATATAAGTTGGTAACAATTCTCAACAAAATGGCTATGCATTTACATTCTGTTAATCAAAGTTCAGATATTTTGAAAGACTATTGCTGTGATGCATGCGAAGGTAAAAATATTCAGCAAATTGCAGAGTGGTATTGTGAAACCTGTCTGAAGTGTTTTTGTTCACAATGTAATCATCATCACGGTCAGTTATATTCTTACCATACCACATACGGGAGAGGAGAAATAAACAAGTGGCCTCTCACCAAGAAAATAGAGGACTTTCTCCAGAAATGTGATGTCCACACAGACAAAAAGCTGAAAATGTTATGTCAGGACCATGATCAACTGTGCTGTACTAACTGTGCTTTTGTAAATCATAGGTATGTAGCATCTTTCATATCCACTAGTCCTTTTTTATTTGCAATCACCGGTTTAAACACATAAGCAGAAATTGCAATACTAACTTTTCAGTGTTTCCTTATATATCGTCAAGTATCCCAACATCATGGTATCCATTATTCGTGTGACCTCTCTTGTCGCGTGCGTTATTTTTCCGCGTGGGACTCATGTCAAAAGTGACAGCGGTTTGTTTACACGGCGTCCGAGAAGAAATTCAATGAAAATGCGATTCAAACAGGTAAATTAGAATAAATGTATTACCACCTTTCTAAAAAAATATATTTTACTATTCCATGTTCATAGCACGTGAAAAATGACCGATAGAAAACAATTAGAATAAATGTATTACCACCTTTCTAAAAAATTATATTTTACTATTCCATGTTCATAGCACGTGAAAAATGACCGATAGAAAAAAAATCTCAGGCTACATGGACAAATCCTTGAAGTCGTAGACAGTGCTAAATATTTAGGTCTTTCCATTTCAGATGATCTTTTTTGGAACAAACATATTACCAACATTACAACGAATGCTAATAAATCTCTTGGTTTCATCCGCAGGAATATACAGACTAAAAAAGAAAACATCAGAGGAGTAGCCTATAAGACCTTAGTTAGACCCCAGTTAGAATATGCGTCCTCTGTCTGGAGTCCACATACCCAACAAAATAGTGACAAATAGAAAAAGTACAACGTAGAGCAGTCCGCTGGGTGAAAAATGACTTCTCATTCTACAGCACTGTTACCGGTATGCAGACTGAACTTGGCTGGCAGACTTTGAAGGACCGACGTGACCTCTCCCGACTGACCCTTTTTTACAAAATTGTGTATGGCTTGGTAGCCATTTCGCCGCCATCATATCTTGAGGGGCCAATGAGGATGACTCGTCATATGCACCCACTCTCATTCAGACAAGTCCATACATCAGCCAACTACTGTGAAACCATTATTATTCGTCCGACACTAATGTTCGCCTTTTTCGTCCTTCGACCGATGGACGAATTCAAGATCCTAACGAACAATCATGTCCCATATTTGAAACAAATAAGACTGAATTACCGTAGGCATGAGGCATTTTAATCCAGCGTAATCCACGCATATACACAGGGCTCGAAATTAACACTCGCGCACTCGCAAAATGCGAGAAAAAAAGATTGCAAGGTAAGTTATAAGCCACGAGTATTTTTTGCAAATAAAGAAATAGTGAAAAAAAACGAGTTATATTGCTTAATGCGTTCGACGGCTTGAACGCTAATTCGTAGGTCAATTTTTTGAACGTCCGAATACCCATATGCGGAAGCGCGCAGCTTGTTTGTTGACTGGTATACTTATAATACAGATACACAGATGGTATTGATACAAAAAACATGAAACAGTCGACTATTAACACTCAAGTTAAATCCGGTTTTGACGCAAAGGGGTGTTCATTATACAGTGTACTGACAACTGACATTTCCTGTAAAACGCGAATGCAATAAGGCTGTATCGAATGCGTCGACTTCGTTTAGGTATAATAGTGTTGACGAGCGCTTATTACCCATTGTGTCTATTGTGTTTTTATGGGTGTTGCAGATTATACAGCCAACACGCGGCGCATCCGGATTAAAGACAATACTATTAAACGCAATTAAAATATGACGATGTGTGATAACACCGGACTGAAATATAGTCTGCGCTTTAATTACAAATTAATAAAGAACATATTGATTTGTGTTTGGTTGTCCGTGATTGTAATAGAAAAAGACTAATTGGCAATTGGCTTCGTTGTTTAAAACACTCGTTAACGATTATTCAGTCCCACTTATCCGCTAATCGTAACAGAGAACGTGTCAATGACATAAAATAATAAGGGACAGTTACTATCACCTAAAATAACAGACTTGTTAATAGGCATATGCCAAACAAGGCCCACCTCCTGCAAGTGACTACCAAGTGTCACCTCTCTTTCCCCAGCACGATTCTTTCGCAACCGCGTATTACATGTATTACAAACAAATCGGACGTTTTTTTTTCAAAACCAGAAATGGACGAATTTAAGAGCGGACGAAATAGTCATTTTTTTGAAAAGGGCGAAATTTTGTGCCGACGGAAATAAATGGTTTCACAGTTCTTTAAATTTTCCTTCTTTCCTTACACCATAGTTCTTTGGAACGGCCTACCAGCCTCAGTTGTACAGCAGGCAGACCTAGAGGGGTTCAAGCGTTGCCTTAGCCTCACTCTACTCCCCAGTCGTCCCTGAATGCACAAAACAGTGTTTTTAAACAACTTTTAACCTATAAATATGTTTCTTCTTGTTTAACACTATCACACTTTTATCTTCACCTCACTTTCATGCTTTGAAGTCTCCCTTTCAATGCTTTTAAACCTTTTATTCTTGCACTGACACGCGCACCTGCCAATAGTACCCGCAAGGGGGTTCCGGCAGTATTGAAAGATAGATAGATAGATAGATAGATAGATAGATAGATAGATAGATAGATAGATAGATAGATAGATAGATAGATAGATAGATAGATAGATAGATAGATATATAGATAGATAGATAGATAGATAGATAGATAGATAGATAGATAGATAGATAGATAGATAGATAGATAGATAGATAGATAGATAGATAGATAGATAGATAGATAGATAGATAGATAGATAGATAAATGAAAGTTAATTTGTTACAGTAAACAATTGTGTTGATTGGCCTAAAACAATAACATTTTGAAACCGGAAGTTGATCAATTTTAACATGGAAGGTTTACCACGAACTTAGGATACACAGGGACCGAGACGCTAAGCAATGGGTATGCAATGAAAAAGTAAATTATGTTATATTTTGCTGCATGTTTTTCGTTTTATCTAACGTAGTTAACATTAACCGATGAAATATTTAAGTGTTGAATCGCCAAGATCCCTTGACAGTTTACTTCGCGCGAGGCCGACTTTCGTTATTACCACGATGTTTGGATACTTGAGGATATATATGTTTTAAGTTCATTAAAATGGCTTAAAGGCATGATGAAAGAATTCATGAAATGGGCCAAACAGATGATTACAGACCTTTAATATACAATATGCAGTGATATGAATCAAATTTACAAATATCCACATATAACTCATATATCTTATAAAAACCAGTGACATAAATTAGAATCCACATTATAGCATATTGATAGATTGAAATAATTTTAAAAAAAAGTTGATACTACACAAAATCTAATGATGGAAATTTGAAAATGTCTTAATATAATTCAGAATTATGATCATTCGTTCATGTACAGATTTACTCAATTACTGACTTGTATATTAACTTCTTATTTAAAGAATATTTTTAACTTCTAATGTTTAAGTTTTTTATATAATCTCAAACATTCTTTTCGCAAACAAATAAGTTCACTTTCGAGCAAATTAAATATGCTCCGCCCAATCTGAGCCAACGTTACTATATGCGATTGCAAATTAAACAGACTGTTATATGTTCCTTTAATTTATTATTACTTTTAATCGCACATCATGACTGTGTTTATTAAGAGCAAGAGTTTTTTTTTTGTTATTTATATAGGTTGACTTAATAAATTACAGGAATCCGGAAAACACACCTCCCGGACATGACATTTAATTTTATTTTGTTTATATCCCAAATAAATCAAACTGTGAAGTTAAGTGAGAAACAAGTCCATTAAACAATGAGTGCATTTGAACTATGTGATAAGAGTAAATGCATGTATGTCTTTTCGAGAAGACTAGAAATTCAATTCCGATTAACGGATAAAGCATACCATATTAATTACTTACAGTAACAGCTCAATATTAAACATTATTCATGATATCATGAACCGTATTTGTTTGTTTCAGACAGTGCACCAATGTGACTATTATTTCTGATTCAATAAAAAACTTTTCGACTGACTTAAAGCAGCTTGCAGACAAGATTCAAATCATTGTGACAGATTTGAAGAAGTTTGAAAGTATCCAAGGGGCTGGAATTCAGTCGATAGAAGATTCATACAATGATCGCCTACAAGAAATAAGAGATGCACGTGAGAGAATAAATGCTGCTCTAAATGACATAGAAAAGAACACCATGAGGGAATTAGATGCTATTAGAACGGCTCATCATTCCTCTTTAAAGAAGGATGTAGAGAAATGTAACAAGCTGAGTGATGAACTGAAAGAACTCATTGAAGCTGTACAAGATCTTGAGGGTAAAGATAAGGCGGAACTGGCATTCATAGCCAGCAAGAAAAGTCATAGCAAGATACAGGAGTCTGAATCATTTCTGAAGGAAACATCGGTTGCGGTTGATCGTTCATTTTCATTCCAACCAAACACAGACATTGTGCAGTACCTGTCAAAACAGGTGGGTCTGGGAAATATTGCGCACCCAAATCATGTATTAACTGTTTCGCAGTCAAATGAATTTGATCTGAGCATACTGAGTGATTTATGTGTTATCGCTAACAATAGGATCATTGTAACTGACTATCTCCTTAAAAGAGTGAAGCTTCTGGACCAGAACTACAAAGTAATCAACCAACTTGATATGCCCCATTATGTCAGAGACATGTGCAAGATCAGTTCAAATGAAGTGGCAGTTACTCTGTTTGAGGGTGATAGAAATTTGGTCCAATTTATTTGTGTAAATAATGGACAGCTGGTAAAGGGCAAACAACTTCAATTTCAACATAAGTGCGCTGGAATTGCCCACCATGAAGGCAAGTTGTTTGTAACCTCTCGAACTGCTCTGTACCAGTACAGCCTGTCTGGGGAACTTTTGAAAAAATATTTGGAAGATACATCTTCAGACAAGACAGGTAAAATTCAATAAAATAAAATATTAACATAGTATAAATTTGACTTCATGCAACCATAATCAGCAATATTTTGTTTTAAGATGGAAAAGTAACGTTAATTGTTGTGTCTTAAATGTCATATTGATGAAAAATTATTCAAATTACTTTTATTCAAGAAATTTTTGTATATTTATATTTTTTAATCATACATTCTTCATGAACCTACAATAATATTTCATATTTATTTCATGCAGTATTCAAATGTGCTGCAAGTCTAACCGGTGACAGAATTTATGTCACTAACTACACCTACCACAAGCTTCTGACAATAGCGACAGATGGAACCCTTATATCTTCGTTTACTGACCCTGAACTGCAGAATCCGTATGGGGTACATGTTACTACTGAAGGCCAGGTGCTAGTCTGTTGTGGCTCATCTAACTCTATTATACAAGTGGACAGCGAGGGCAAGAAGAAATTGGCTACTCTGGCTTCAAAGAAGGATGGTATGATCAATCCAGTGTCAGTTTGCTACAATCGCAACACTAACTCCTTAGTTGTTGGTCAATACAACATCAAGCAGAACAAAAACATACTTGTATTTAAAGTCAAATAGGTACTTCCTATGTAAACAGACAATTGTTTGGTGTTCATCAATTAGTTTCAATATAATAAGTCCTTAAATGACATGGTAATACCATTTGATAGACAACGCATGAACATTATTATTTTTGGAGAGTATCTAATATATGTATACCATAATTCAGGGAGGTTTCTTTGTTTTAGCGATATTCTTGTAATGTGATCTTCAAACAGACATTGTTCGGCAGAGCCTCATAAAAAGGTTATTGTGCCATTACTAATGTGCATGATATTATAGAATTATTGATGAAAAGGTAATTGCATATTATCTTAAATTAACTTGAAATAAAAGCATATCAAACGAGGCGCACCCGATGTAAATGTGTTTTTTGCAAGTAAATATCAGATGATATTATATAGTTTTGTAGTCAATAGTTGTTTGATTATATTACTTCCTTATTCTTTAACTCACGTGCAGTTTTCATTAAAACGATGTTGGATTCGACGACAACTGTCTCAACAAATGACTGCTTAATGAATAGTCTAATAATCATTTAGCTTAAATGTGTACGCATGATATATGTATTTGATCTGTTTACCTTTGACAATTCTGTATTGGTAAATTGCATTTGCTTCTCTCAGAACGTTCTGAGAAACGCCTTTAAATTGAGCTTAGCATCATACAAGTTTCCAGTGGGATTGTAATGTTTTATTATGCTCCCAATACTTGATAAAGGGGGCTATATAGGAGACACTTTGTCTGTCGATCTGGCGGTCTGTCCCAAAAATTTCATCAGATCTTCACAAAACTTGGTCATCAGTTGTATCTAGATGATGTCTAGGTTTAGTTTGAAAATGGGTCATGCCGGGCCAAAAACTAGGTCACGGGGTCACTTAGTTTGTTTTAAACCGAAAGTTTGTCCGGACCATAACTATGTCATTTATCGTTAGATTTTCAAATGAGTTGGTACATTTGTTCACCATCATGGGACGATGTGTCGCGCGAAAGAATTACGTTGATATCTCCAAGGTAACACTTGGAGTTCAAAGTCAAATGCTTGTCCGGGCCATAACTATGTCGTTCATTGTGAGATTTTAAAATCATTTGGCACATTTGTTTACCATCATAGGACAGTGTGTTGCGTGGAAAAATTACGTCGATATCTCCAAGGTCAAGGTCACACTTTGAGTTCAAAGGTTAAAAATGGCCATAAAAAAGCTTGTCCGGGCCATAACTATGTCATTGATTGTGAGATTTTAAAATCATTTGGCACATTCGTTCACCATCATCGGCCAGTGTGTCGCGCGAAAGAATTACGTCGATATCTCCAAGGTCAAGGTCACACTTTGAGTTCAAAGGTCAAAAATGAGCTTGTCTGGGCCATAACTATGTTGTTCATTGTGTGATTTTAAAATCATTTGGCACATTTGTTCACCATCAATGGACGGTGTGTCATGCGAAAGAATTACATTGATATCTCCAAGGTCAAGGTCACACTTTGAGTTCAAAGGTCAAAAATAGCCAAAAATGAGCTTGTCCTGGCCATAACTATGTCGTTCATTGTGAAATTTTAAAATGATTTGATAAATTTGTTCACCATCATTGGAGGGTGTGTCATCCGAAAGAATTACGTCGATATCTGCAACGTCAAGGTCACACTGTGAGTTCAACGGTCAAAAATGACCATACATGATCTTGTCCGGGCCATAACTATGTCATTCATTGTGAGATTTTAAAATTACTCGGTACGTTTGTTCACAATCATGGGACGGTGTGTCATGCGAAAGAATTACGTCGATATCTCCAAGGTCAAGTCACACTTTGAGTTCAAAGGTCAAATATGGCCATAAATGATCTTGTCAGGGCCAAAAATATGTCATTCATTGTGAGATTTTAAAATTACTCGTTCAAGTAGTTTACATCCGATCTTCACCAAACTTGGTCAGAAGTTTTTTCTCGATGATCTTAAGGCCAAGTTCGAACATGGGCCATGCCAGATAAAAAACTAGGTCACGGAGTCACTTAGTACGTTTTACACATTCAGCATTGTGCCCGCTCTCTAATTCAAGTAGTTTTATTCCGATCTTCACCACGCTTGGTCAGAAGTTGTATCTAGATGATGTGTAAGTCAAGTTCGAACATGGGCCATACCGGGTCAAAAACTAGGTCACGGAGTCACTTAGTACGTTTTACATATTCAGAATGGTGTCCGCTCTCTAATTCAAGTAGTTTTCATCCGATCTTCACCACGCTTGGTCAGAAGTTGTATCTAGATGATGTGTAAGTCAAATTTGAACATGGGCCATGCCGGGTCAAAAACTAGGTCACGGGGTCACTTAGTGCGTTCTAAACATTGAGCATGCTGTCCGCTGTTTTTTTGTGAAGACAACATGCAAAATATTCTGTGTCAATGTGCGGGTATTCGTCAGGTCTGTGACAAAGCTCTAGTTTATACTCGTGACAATCTTAGTACAACTGATATCTGTTCACATTTTATCTTATCTTGTAAAATCGTTCAATAACTAACATTTGTCGGTAAAAGTTTACTTTAACTTTAACTAACTAAAAATGCCGAAGCAACTTGAAAATGAAACCAACGTTGAGGAAAAGGAATACACAAGCGATATAAGATGTGTCATTATAAAGTCAAAGTCCGACCAAGCAGCTTTGTGTTCGTATTCGACATAAGACATTTGTCTACAAAGTTCGACCTCTTTACCTCTGGGCTAAACACACATTCGTTTTCCGCTAGGGAAGGTTTTCGCTAGTAATTATGTCCACGTGGTGATCTTTCGTGTATAATCAGACTTAAGTTTACAGCTGTGCTTGCTGTATAATGCAGATATTTGACTGTTGACCTTTAAGTTTGACCTTGACCTTTGTGGACGTCTTTTCAGGACACGGTCGGAAGCACAGACAATGACTTCCTTGTAACGTAAAAATAGTTAATATGTATTAACTAATTAATTAATTAGTTTTCTCACATTTTTACACATACACGCAACAGTATACTTTGAAATTTGAAGCAAAATATAAATACAAATTATAATATAATAAAGGATAGATTGCCTTTTTATGAACCTTTATCAAATCTTTTTGGTTAGCTCGGCTGTTTCGGAGAAAACCCGAGGTATTGTCATAGCCAGCTCGTCGTGTCGTCCGACATCCGCGCGCTAAAACCTTAACCTTTTGCTTTAAAATCAAAGTGCTTCCACCTACAACTTTGAAACTTCATATGCATGTGTACCTTGATGAGTTCTACACGCCAAATCCATTTTTGGGTCACTAGGTTAAAGGTCAAGGTAACTGTGACCTCTAAAAAAATTCTGACAAGCTTTCATTTATTCAAAACAGTACCCGCAGCCGAGCATTGGCACCCGTTATGCGGTGCTCTTGTTCTAAATACATTTTACCTTTTCACAACCATCAATAGCATACAAACAGATTTGAAAATGAAACCAATCTCAACGCGTCACTATTTTGTTCTCCATTATGTATCCGTGACTGTAGTAAACGCGTTTATATTTGTGTATACATGTATGCATGTGATAATAAAATTGTGTATTTATAAAATAACAAATATGTTAAATTCTTACTTGCACGTATAAACCAATATTTTTGTTTACATTTAGATGGCCATTGATTTGTTTTCATGTTGAGGCAACAAACTTGTTATTTAATAATGCATGTATCATAATAACATTGTAATATTTTATATGCATGTGATAATACAAATAGCGTATTGATTAAACAACACATGTGTAATAAAATATGCACCGAAAACCCTTTCACTATTCACGCCCATTGGCTTCGCCAACTATGTAAATATTTTAGCATACTTTCGTCATGTTTAAACTCCTATAAAATATTTACAAAGATATGTCAGTATCGTTAAATACTTGTTGACATTATATACTGTTAAATAGGGTAATTATATTCTAAAACATATTGTACTTTTACAGAGCTTAAGTCTAAATAAACTATTCCGTTCTCTTCTGTTCTTTATTTACAACATACACAGTAGAACATTTACTAACAAATCACACGTATCCAATGGACACGAGATTTGTTAAAGCGAGATTATACGTTTTTGTCAAATAAATTATTTATTTATATAAAATGGGTAACATATTATTAAACATATGTTTCAATATAAATAAAAATTAAGAAGAACGTGTGTCGGAAAATGCGAAATAAGCCAGATATTGAATTCTGAAATCGAAAATGTCTGTACAGTCGAAATCGCCAGCATGTAAATCATGCATGTACGATGTGAATCTAAATTTAGTTTAACGGTCCATTTAAAATTCCTGCAACGATATCTTTTCATACGACACGCGAACACTTACTAAAAGACGAATGCTTCGTTATTGTAAGAAAATATGTGCGAAATATCTTCGTCACAATCGGCTCGGGGCGCTAATTTGTCTTTGCTGCATTTTATAAAATTCGTATTCAATGTATAATTTGTAATGCCTATTTTGTGGAATTATAACATATTTTATCAATAAATTACAATTTAACACTTATTAAAAAATCGTATAATCTCGCTTTAAAATGTGAAGCAAAACCTTGATAATGTGTGCATATGTTAACACACGACAAGCGGGTGTATTTGTTGGTCCTGTTTGGGGTTCCAAAAAGGCCCAATCGCCGAAGGTGCAACGCGATATGTATGGATCCCTATATGGGTTACGACGCACAAATATATATAAGACAGTTATGGGCTGCACACTGGTCAATTATCGGAAAATAAAAATGGACACCTCCAGCGATACCGATATTGGTCATCTCGGCGGCAATGCAACACGATTTTTATAGGTGTTATATGGGTTACAACATAGGTGCAACAAGAATCAAACATGCGCTAAACACTGGTCCATTATAGACAGAAACTCATAGGACCTTCCTGTAGTATCAACATTTGGTTTGAGACGATGAAAATATGTAATATGATCGACACGTTCAGACTCGCATCAATACAGACAAGGAAGTTTTATTTGAGACCAACGTTTATTTTTAATGAATCTATCTCAATCATACCACTTACATTATCATTTATATAAAGATTTAAAAATGTTGATTTCTATAGTCAACTTTAATGCCTTATGCTATGCAAACTTTTATTACCATATCTATTATTACGTATCTTTCGTAAAAATACCAACTATGTGTCAGTAGATGGAGAAAATAATTGGAAAAGATTTACACATAAATAAATTTACTTTATCGTGTTAACAATATATATCAATAAACAAGTTTCTGTACATCAAAGAAAAAATCTTTATTATCAATCTGACCAATTACAAATATAAGAATATGAGTACACCTAAATCAATCGGTACAAGTTAAAGAAAGAGAAATTAATCAAAAATTTCGTTAACATCTGTTTGTTTGATTGTTAATTTTGATTTCTGTTTCCGCCTTTTACATTATATACATACTGTTGCTCATTGGGTCATTGTCGACCTGAAATGGCCCACAAGTCACCCGGGGTGACTAAAAGCCGATGCATGTCACCCTGGGGTGACTTCAAGCCGATTCTAGTCACCCGGTCGGCTGGAAGTCACCCAATGGTGACATGAATCGGCTTTTACTCACCCCAGGGCGACGTGAATCGGCTTCTAGTCACCCCGGATGACTTCAAGACATTTCAGGTCGACAATGACCCAATTAGTGTAGGCTACACTAATTGGGTCATTGTCGACCTGAAATGGCTTGAAGTCACCCGAGGGTGACTAGAAGCCGATTCATGTCACCATGGGGTGACTTCAAGCTGATTCTAGTCACCCGGTCGGCTTGAAGTCACCCCAGGGTGATATGAATCGGCTTCGGGTCACCCCCGGGTGATTTCAATCGACAATGACTCAATGAGCCATACTGTTGAGTGTCCAATAAAAACTTGTTTGCTCAGCATCTCTTTGTAAGTCTCTCTTTTATACATAATACCATATTTAATATTGCAACAGAATTTTAATAACATTTTCACTTACTTTTTTTATCTTGGTCAAATATTTAAAAAGAAATTTGCAATATTTTCATCAAACTGGCCAGGATTGGCTATCAACATAAAAAGCTTGCATTTAGGTGCTTCCACAATATTTTACCAATTTGTTATCACCCGCGTTAAAACGAAAATATTGAACTAGACGATACAAATAGGTATTCAAATATAGATTCATGCCCAAAGACAAATGAATGACTGGCGAGAATTTTCTTTGTTTGTGTTTACTTTTTTACAAAAATACAAATTTATTGAAATCTAAGTAATTTTGGAGACTTATTCAGCCTTTGGATCAATCGTTAAGTAATTTATGTAACTATACAAATCAGGGACACTGCTCTTGGATAATTCTAGTGGAGCCAATACATGCTCTAAGCAATTCAGACGGTTGCATTCTCCTCAACTGATTTGAACTGCGCTCCGGGAAAATGGTGCTTAAACCAACAAACATGCTTGTATTGCGTATTGATGGGCAGCTTCCCTTTGCCAATTCGGTCATTCTTAGTAGATTTAGCAACATATAATTATAGTACATAAAGCAATTTACATAAAGCAATTTAAAAGATATTTGGTTCCAAATATGTGAGATTTGATCTATTCACAATCAACAAAACATGCCTCTTACACATTCTCACAAATTCTAAATATTAAAGTGTACATAACTACATAGACAATGTAATATTTATGTTTAAATTTTAAGTATGACAGTGAGTACAATGTGTGGTGAGTTTACTATTTCATGTTGCTTATGTTTTAAATCAGGGATGTAGACATGTCATTTTCAATCAGATTAACCATACTATATTTTCTAAATTATATTTAGAAGTGAATAAACACGTTTATTAAAACTTAAAAAATAAAACACGCTTTAAGAAGCTGCGTGTATTTACATCAGAACACGGAGCGTATATTTTCTCATCTAGAGTCGTTGATCAGAATGATTTTTTAAACATTGATGAATTGTAACAAACAACACACGCAAGTCCCTTTTTATGTCGTGTGTGCGAATGCTTTGCATTTTGAATGCTTTCATGATGCATTCATAAATGTTAGTAAATCATCATCGCATCAAAAGTCTAACATACATTTTATACTCCATTGATATTGATAGTAAAACATAATTCATTATTTATATTCATTGCATTAACATGTCATTTCGTGTGTTTGGCTTTTATATGATTTGATTTTTTAAACAACATTAAACAGCTATGTTGAATACACACAGTGTGTATCATATAATATGAAATGCGAAATGTGTATATTTTTCCTTAGAATTAAACATAACAAGCACTTGCGCATAGTAACAAACCTTAGCAACCAATCAGAATGGCCGCTGTTATCAGGGCCGGTTAAAGCACAAGGCTAACAATGCTGCAGGTTTGGGTCCCCGATTTTCAAAGGGTTCCCAGGGACAGGCCAGTTTCCAATTTGTATTATATTTCTTTATTACGCCATTGAACGACTCTATCGGGATTGCAGCAGAAATTGTCTGTGTAATTTTACCAGTTTCCCGATGTATGTCGAATTGTAACCGTTATGATTTACTATGCTATCAATTTTCTTTCGGTGTTGTTTACCCATTCTGAACCATTAGTTTATCTGTTTATTATACGACTTGCCCGTATGGTCATGACAACATCCAGACACTTTGACGACATTGAAGAGAAGGCCAAAGCGTTTGTTGCAATCAACGAATAGTAGGATGCGAATAAGACTAAGAAACGGAAGAAACTATTTCCTGACGAGAGTACGACAACAGATGCGAATTCAGAGCTAAGTACACGCGACAATTTTCTAATTCACACATTCTACAGCATATAGTTGATTGTCTCACTGTAGAACTTCCCACGCGGTTGAGCACATATTATGGTCTTCACAAACTGGTTTCATGACAGAGTTTGAGTCTCTCACCTTGGATGATCTATGAACATGTGCAACGCATCTAGTGGAGTCTTATCCAGATGACCTTGAGACATCTTCTGTTGACGAGCTCGTTCAGTTCAAAGCGATCTTAAGCTTAGACGCGGACCAATACAAAACTATCACCCACATAAGTGAACTGCTGAAGTTAGATTGAGGTCAACTATAGACAACTTTTCCAAACGTTGCCATCGCTTTTCGAATAATTCGAGTTAATGAGTGTCAAGGTAGGATGTCATTTTCAATATTATCACGTGTGAAAAAACTATCAATGGAACACCATGAGTCAGGACAGGTTGACAGCATTGGGTTACTGTCTACTGAAGTCCTCCGAGAACTAGACGTCACACGGCTGGTCGATGATTTTGGCCAGCTGAAGTTTCGTAAAAGATACTTATAGGCTGGAATCTGTTACACGTATGTTAAGTTCAGGTAATAAAATATGTATACATTGTTTAACTTGTTTTGCTATATGTAACTGTCAACTGTGTATAAATGCAAGTTTTCTTATCTTTATAGTTGTAGTATCAAGTATGAATTTCAATACACAGTAGGGGACCAGAGGTAAGGGGGCCCCCGTACCATATGCAGCCTTGGGCCCACAAAAAGCATTATGAGGACCATTGTTACATACATGTAACACATTAATTACTAAACTTAGCTAAGTCTAGCCAGTTTTTTGTCAAAACAATGCCGATTTAAATGCAGTTTTCGTTGTTATGTCCAAGAATTCACAGTTAACTATACATGTATACAGTATTGACATATAACACATGGGTGTTTTTGTATTCGTTCACTTCCAAAATTCGTATGTATTCATTATTAGGGCCTATACTTCGCACAGACATACTGGACCGAGTCTCCAATGAAATGCACGAAAATAGGTTACAATACACTAAATGATCGCTTCATGTAGGGCTGTACTCTCTAAAAAAATATCATAGTTGACAGGAAGGCATGTTTTACACTTTTTACCATTATTCAGGTGTTATCTTGCGGAGATAATGGTAAGGCATGAATAGGTGTTCACTACTGAATCCCTGAAATATGATACACTTGAAGACTATAGTAAACCATTGCACTAGAAAAGGTTACATTCCACTAGGAAACGGCCGAAAAAAAAAGTTGCAAAAACAGTCGATTTTGATTTGTGTCAAGTTCTTTCTTGCATTGTACATGACATATGTTTTTTATTGCATAAATCGATTCCGCTTAGAATGGCCTTTAAGAAAAGGTATGGTTATGGGGGTCTCTATGTGCAAAATGTTGCATTTATTTTCGCTCAAAGTTGTCGCTTTTACATTGAATTATAAAGGGAAACTATTTGGTGTATTATGACCAATATTCTGTGTGGGAACGAACGACAACTCTGAACAGAAGATTCAATCGTGATACATCGGCTATCTCGGATTCCTCCGTAAGATAGGCCTCGTGGCTAACGGTCGCCATATTGCCTTGTATTACTACTTTACTACCCAAAAGGTTGTCAGTCTATTGTTATGAGGCTGTATACATGCGCGTTGAACTAGCGCCAAACTTTTTACCGAAACTTTGATATTAAGAGCACTATTAACGTTCATTTGTGTTGCATTTTGACCTATTATCCAAGTGATTTACTTTTCCAGTATTATTTAATCACCCTATCATCCAATTTTTAAGATGAAATTACGGTGTTTACAAAACCAACCAAACCGAAAGTGAAACTGAATGCATTACGTTTCGCGATGTAAACATTAAATATTTGTTCAGTTTGAGGAAGCGAATCGATAATAGACGTTGGAATATGTATGCAATACAGACTATCATTGCCGAATGTAGTACTGGCTAAAACATACCTTTTATGACAGGTCATGTATAGAACGTTAATGTCTGGGTTGTTCATTAACCCATTTATGCCCAGTGGACTCTCCCATCCTTCTAAATTGGATTAATTTATTTCCAAAAGTAGGGGTGTCTGGTATATTTATTTCTATATTTAGAATATTTCTTACAGAAATTTCTTTAAGCAAACAGCGCAGACCCAGATGAGACGCCGCATTATGCGGCGTCTCATCTGGGTCTACGCTGTTTGCAATGTCCTGGGTTAATATAATTAATGCACGTTTCTGATCTAATTGCCTGTATCTAGTTGTAATTACCATGATATTGATAAAATTACAACGTTTTTTTCATAAATTAACATTACATGTTTTATTTTTATCATTTAGGGAATATATAATTGTATCATTATCATCATTAAATATTCTGAAAATGATCTAAATTATCATGATTACTTTAAAGTAGAATTTTTATAGTTTACTCATTATTTTTAATGAATTTGCACATTTGCTTGATTCAAAATAAAATGTATTAATAAGGGTTTCAGTTGTTAGTTTTAACCCATTTTTAGTTTGATTAAATTTAAAGTACTAACTACGTACATGTATGTGAAATGCTCTTGAGTTCGTTTCCTGGGCCTAGAACCAGTACTTGGGTGTCTCTTGGAGATTTCTTAAGAATGCTCCCACACTGGGGATCAAACCAGTGACCTCCAGATCATTAGGTGGACACCACATCCATTACACATCAGCGACCTTTAATTAGTAAATTACTTTAGTATTGCAGCATTATATAATGTAATGTTGCTACATATTTTTGGAAAATGATTAATGTGCTGTACTAAATAAATCTAAATGCATACAATTTTAATTGTGTATATTGTGTGATTATTAGTTACAAATTCCCTTTTTACAGGATACTGGATTATGAAAGACTGATAAACATAAAATTGACAACTCATCTCCCCAATAATACTTTGTGTGGCTCATTCTCAGAACAAACCCATAGTCGGTGAGAAAACTACAGTGTAAAAATACCACTTGATTGTGACAATTATGGCTGACCAAGCAAATGTTATCATTTAAAATAAAGAAAACTTCCAGTTCAATATACATTTTATACCAATTATGACATTGGCCAACACAGAAAATAATTATAAGGTTGATTTTCCCAAAATTGACTGTTACAATTGGATACTGTTTTAAGCTTCACTCTACTTTGTCTGAAAATAAAAGTCCTAAATGATGTAATAGAAACATACATATTTAATTTTTAGTTTTACAAGGATATATATATACATACATATATTATAATATCTTTTTATCGATGGTCAATCAATTTAAGTTTAACTAATATATACATACACATTTTATTATCCCCACGCTTTTTGAAAAAAAGGTGGGGATATTGTGGTGATCTCCGCCGTCCGTCCGTCCGTCCGTCTGTCCGTCCGTCTGTCCGTCCGTCCTGGCCACTATCTCCTCCTACACTAAAAGCACTAGAACCTTGAAATTTACACACATGGTAGCTATGAGCATATGTGCGACGGTGCACTATTTGGAATTTTGATCTGACCCCTGGGTCAAAAGTTATAGGGGTTGGGGTGGGGCCGCGTCAGAAATTATCACTCATTTTTTTAGGTTATTTTACATTTACTTCTTTATTTCTACACCGATTCACTTCAAATTGATACTGGACCTCACCTATGACAATACAGTCAATCTCAACCATGCATGGCCCCATTCCCAACCCTGGGGCGCCCCACCCACATAGGCCACACCCACCAAAAATTTCCATTTACTATAATTTTTTCATTTCTACACGGATTCACTTCAAATTGATACTGAACTTTTGTTATGACATTAGGGTCAATCTCAACTATGCATGGCCCCAATCCCAACCCTGGGGCGCCCGCCCACATAGGCCACACCCACCAAAAAATTCCATTTACTATAATTTTTTCATTTCTACACGGATTCACTTCAAATTGATACTGAACTTCTCTTATGACATTAGGGTCAATCTCAACTATGCATGTTCCCATAACCAACCCTGGGGCCCCGCCCACATAGACCACACCCACCCAAAATTGCCTTTACTATAATTTCTTCATTTCTACACCGATTCACTTCAAATTGATATTGAACTTCTCTTATGACAATACAGTCAATCTCAACTATGCATGGCCCCATTACCAACCCTGGGGCGCCCCGCCCACATAGACCACACCCACCCAAAATTGCCTTTTACTATAATTTCTTCATTTCTACACCGATTCACTTCAAATTGATACTGAACCTCTCTTATGACAATACGGTCAATCTCAACTATGCATGGCCCCATTACCAACCCTGGGGCGCCCTGCCCACATATGTCACACCCACCCAAAATTGCCTTTTACTATAACTTCTTCATTTCTACACCAATTCACTTCTAATTGATGATGAACTTCTCTTATGACAATACGGTCAATCTCAGCTATGCATGGCCCCATTACCAACCCTGGGGCACACCTAGGTCAAACATTCGGCGTGGGGATACGCGTCGGCCTCTGCCGCGCCATTTCTAGTACATGTGTATGCTTTGATTTTTTTCTATTGAAGCCAAATTAATATCCCATTAGATAGATAGATAATATCACAGCAGTATTCCTATTTTGTCTGCAAGTACTGCAGAAATCATGGATTATTATTTTACTGAGTCAGCCTTAATCTTTATATTATAATTGTTAAAACAGATTAAGATGTGCATTATACAATTGAGAATGCATCAAGATTAAAAAATGGTACATGTATAAATTAATAAAGAATCAATAACAATCAGAAACTGTGCATTTTTTACAGTATTGTGTGAAAGGATTTGAAGTAATGATGTGTTTTTGAAATATGATTTATGTGAATTTGAATAAATATATAAAATTTAGTGATTTTCTCAGACAAAAACTGTTAATTACATACTAAAGTATTCAGAATGTATTATTGTAATATTCATTCGAATTTTTTAGTACAAAAAGCACTTTTCCCTGGCATTTGTATTTATAGTAATTGCATATTTTATAATTCTGACAGCATTTATAAACTGTGTTCATGCAAGCATGAACACGGTTTCATTTTTTGAGTATTTAAACAAGAGGGCCATGATGGCCCTGTATCACTCCACTGCTGAAAAAAAGGCTGAAACAAATTTCTCTGCATGTGCAAATACTTAAATATAGGCCCTATTTAAGCACATGTACACTTTTGTGACCTTCTGGGCTGGGTCAAATTTAACCCCAGGGGCATAATTTGAGAAAACTTTGTAGAGGACTACTATATCTCACTACATACAAAATGTGGTAGCCCTAGGTCCTAGAGTTAAGGACAAGAATATTTTTAAAGTTTTCACAAAATAAGCAAGATATAAGCGTATATAATGTTCAATTTTGTGACATGCGGGTCAGGATCAAATTTGACCCAAAATAGGCGCTTTAAAAGCGTTTATTCAATTTTGACCCCAGAGGCATTATTTGAACAAATTTTGTAGGTTTATTAGATGTCACTACATACCAAATTTGGTAGCCCTAGGCCCAATGGTTATGGACAACAAGATTTTTAAAGTTTTCACAAAATAGGCCCCATATAAGCGTATGTTCAGTTTTGTGACCCCGGGCAGGGTCAAATTTGACCCAAGGGGCATAATTTGAACAAACTTGGTAGAGAACTATAACATGTCACTACATACCAAATTTGGTAGCCCTATGCCTTATGGTTAAGGACAAGAAGAGTTTTAAAATTTTCACAAAAAAGGCACTATATAAGCATATAATTGATTTTGTGGCCACCGGGGCAGGGTCAAATTTGACCCCTGGGGCATAATTTGAACAAACTAAGTAGAGGACTATACAATGTCACTACATACCAAATTGTGTAGCCCTAGGCCTAATGGTTATGGACAAGATTTTTTTTTAAGTTATCACAAAATAGGCATTATATAAGCATATGTTCAATTTTGTGACCCCCGGGGAATGGGTCAAATTTGACCCTAGGGATTAAATTTGAACAAATTTGGTAGAGGACGATTAAATGTCACTATATACCAAATTTGATAGCTCTAGGCCGGATTGTTATTGACAAGAATTTTTTTGAAGTTTTCACAAAATAGGCCTTATATAAGCATATGTTCAATTTTGTGACCCTCGGGGCAGGGTCAAACTTGACCCCAGGGGCATAATTTGAACAAACTTGGTAGAGGACTATAAGATGCCACTACATACCAAATTTGGTAGCCCTAGGCCAATGGTTATGGACGAGAAGATTTGTAAAGTTTTCACAAAATATACCCTATATATGCATATGTTCAATTTTGTGACCCCCTGGGCAGGGTCAAATTTGACCCCAGGGGTATAATTTGAACAAATTTGGTAGAGGACTATTAGATGTCTCTACATACCAAATTTGATAGCCCTAGGCCCAATGGTTATGGACGGGAGATTTTGAAAGTTTTCACAAAATAGGCCTTACATTGTATTTAAGCAAATTTTCAATTTTGTGACCCCCAGGGCAGAGTCAAATTTGACCCCAGGGGCATAATTTGAACAAATTTGAAAGAGGTACACCCCAGGAACATTCCTAAGAAATTTCATCAGAATTGGACCAGTAGTTTAGGAGAAGATGTTTAAAGGAAAAGTTTATGCATGGATGCACGATGGACACAGGACCTTTGGCCAGTGGAGCTAAAAATCAAATTAAACATTTAGTTTTGATTTAAAATCAGTTTTTATATGCAAGTGTCTATTTCACTTATAAATTAAAACAGCATATTATTCATTATTGAAAAGATTATTCCAAGCTTGATGTCATATTTCAACTTTGCATAGTGTAGTTAATTGAACATTGTATTGAACTGTATGGGCAGCTATATTTTTTAATTTATGTATGTTGTATTATACAAAATGCATTATTTCTACCACAAGTAGACCATATAAGGCTTACTGCTACTAAATAGGCACTGGTATGAATTTGACACTGTTTTTGATGCTCATACAAAACTTTAATTATTACTACACTTTAGTATATTAAATATTTTTAAGTTTTTGTTCAACATTTTTTGCAAAAGAAAAGAGTGTCTTAATGCATTTGAAAATATACTTAAAACAAACTAAAAATGCATTTTAACATACCTTTTTCCTGGTAAAGTGTATTTGGGATGATAAAAAATACACTTGAAGAGTATTAATGCTAGAAAAATGCAGAAAAAAATACATTTGTTTCTGTTAGAAGTGTGTCTTGTCTGCATTTTTAAGTGTATTAAATGCACATCAAATGCAGATAAATACAATGCCAATACTGTTACATGTATTGTAATGGACATAAAATGCACTTGTTCTTGTAATTAAATGCTTTAGTGAATTGAAATAACCTTTTATAACGTTTTAACAATTAATAATACCTTCTTATATAAATTTTCTTTTGAAATGTGACACTTAAATGATTTTTGCACCACTAGTAAGAGATATAATTTGTGCTCATGTCATAATGCTTTATCATTACACTACAAAATATCATTTGTTGTATGAAAATTACCCGTAAAATTCTTGTGAACGCTCAAGAGATCAATAGCAGCGTGCTATACCCTGCTCCTTTTTACATGACTTGATGGTATTTAGTCCCCAATTCTACATTGCTAAGGGAAAATTAATGTGCAGATTTGACAAATAAGTCTTAACTGGGATCTAATAGGCAGACTTTCATATTACTTGTATTTAATTTAAATCATGATCTGAATTGCTCTTTGGCAAATCTTTGTTGGTCACAGTATGCAACTGAATTTTGTTCACTTTGTAGTGATTATATTTCCTATATTTATTAGACAACATCTTTCTTCAAAAGTTTAACATGATTGCTTGGTTAAGAAACAAGATCAATGCATCATAACATAAAATGAAAAAATGTGTAATAGTAAAAATGGCAGCAAAAAAGCACTAGATTATCTGCCTTAAATCTGAGACGATATGTTGATGTATTGGAATTTCTCATAAATAATGTGCTCCATAGTTGTATAATTGTATAGTCGCATGCATGAGTGGTGTCAATGTCACAATACCAATTAAAGCCTATAATTTACTAAAACAATTTGAAGTTTGATGTGAGTGTTTTTCAAGATCTGTTATATATAATTATATATACATGTATATATATATTGTTGAAAAGTTAACATGCAATAAGTTTACTGTAATTTAGTGACAAATAGTTTTACTGATTTGGTTGGATGCATATATGCAGATATATCATGGTTTGTGCAGAGGACAGTAGCAAAAACAAGAGCTGTCTCCGTAGGATGACATACGCCCCCGATAAACGCTTTAATAGAAGTTATGAGCATTTTTCAAAACCTAAATGCCGACCCTAAGTTCAAGGTCAAAGGGGTCAAAATTTGTGTGTGTATGGGAAGGCCTTGTCCATATACACATGCATACCAAATATGAATGTTACATCTGAAGCTACATAGAAGTTATGAGCATTTTTTTGAAACCTAAATGCAAAGTGTGACGGATAGACAGACGGACAGTGCGATCACTATATGCCCTCCTTTGGGGGCATAAAAATGTGTTTCACATTGTTTTGGTAAATTAGTAATGTAGTTAAAAGAACAGAATCATCAATTATAAAGTTATTGATTATAAAGTGTTGCTGGCATATTTGATGCATTCATCTAGCTATAACAAGGTCCCTGTTTTATCCCCACTGGCACCGAGTGAGGGTTCTCAAAATCTTTAAACAATATAAATAACTACATATAGGGTCGAGAGCCTTGTTGATATGGGGGCTAAACACCTGAAATCAAAGCGACCCAGGTTAAAGGCCGAGGCCAAATAAATAAACCAGGGCAGAGGCCGCATGAGCCTGCTATACTCTGAACAAGTATTGTTTCTTCTCAGAAAACTGGCTTAAGTGTCTTACTAAGCTTTAGACTTTGAGTTTCAGTGCAATCAATCTAAAATAAATTGGTCAAATTATAGCTAAAGAAACTTCAGCGTACAGTCTATATAGTATTGACAGACCTGTAAAGTCGCGCCAGTCAAAAATCATAAAAAGCGACATTTAAAGTTATGGTAGCCAGAACTAGTCAAATTAAATAATAATTTGTAAAAAATAAACATTCTGCACAAATTCAATTATTAACTTTACCTGTGTGCATGAATCATTTCAGTCTTGATGGTTAGTGAACTATGTCAAAAGCACCATATCTATGAAACACTTGTTTTTTTAATAGTGCAATGTTCCACAGAAATGATGCTGATGAGTGATGATTATTCTACACGATGATGAATTATTAGATATATTTCTAAATTCCATTTCCACCAACAATTCGGTTATTCAACTACCAGTTCACATGCTTCATACACAGTTGAAAATAACACTATTTCACTCAACAACCGTGACACATGTACTCAATTTTTCAACTTTTCGCAATTAAAATTGTCTTCTACTGTTATTGTTGTTGTTGTACTTTTGAAAGTAGTTCGAAAGATGGCGACCATTAACCCAGAGATTGATTTATGAAATAAATCGTCTGCTGATCCAGAGTGCAGAAGATTGTGACGGAAATACCCGAACATATCCGAGGTCCCGAACAAAAAGTCAACAAAACAATTCAGTGTGAAAGTTTTCTTTACAAAATGGCAATGTAAGTAATGTCATAGTGAAAAAATACTGAATTAAGAACACATATACAATGATCTTAAAAACACATGTAAAAACATTGTAACCTTGTGTATCTATAAATCACAAATTTGTAAATGTCTTATGTTTTCGCGACAGATGTGTGTTCAAACATTGATCCTGAATGAACATGTTCACATATTCAACATAATATGATAAAAAGTAGATTCTGCCTAATGAACATTCAAAAGCTTATTTGTCAGGACATTTATGTAAACAAAAATATTTCAATGCTTTTGATATTTTTTTAGCAAAATTAATATGAAATAAGGCAAAGCCTCAAAGCGAGCTCGATTAATGTTTAATAGAAAAAAATAACAAAAAACTTTAATAAACATGATATTTAAAGTGATATTATTGGCATTTTTCACTGTTGACTTGAGCTGAAAAGAATTAACAGGTCAAAAGAATAAGTTAAAATGTGGTAACTGACCAATTATCTACAACTCATCTTGCTACCAGTTGTTTATAAAAAATATATATTCTTTTGATATTTTACATGACTCACCCAATCCTCAAAGCCAAAATGATCCGTAAAACAAAATTGTGTTTTTGTGTCGTATGAACCAATCTGCAAGAAAACGACATTTAGACTCACATCGTACATCGAATCATTTCTGTCGTCAGTTGTCAAAACGAAAGTACGGTTGATATTCAAATGGATTATTTTTCTCTTTCCGGGATATTGTTTTATTATGTTGATGCTGCATTAACAAATATAAGTGTATATGAAGTGAAAGAGCAAAAATAAACAACGGTTGCGATAGACACCAGGGTGTTTTTTTTACTAAGAAAGTGACGCCGATATTCGGCGTCTTCCCCTACCAGAATTTTTCCCCTAAAAATACCATTTCCCCTCCAAAAATATAATTTTTCACCAAAATATAATATTTTACCCTCAAAGAAATGTTTTGTTTTCTTTTGGGAAGTCAACACTTATCCAATTTGTACCATGTACAACGATCTCGCTCTCTCTCTCTCTCTCTCTCTTGACGAACACTCAAATCTGGGATTCCCAGTGATTCTATATATAGCTCTTAAATTACGTCATGGAAACCACGCAACTAATCGTATTAATCATGTGACTATTTTACTGGATTCGGGTCTTGCGCGAGAAGGGTGTTCCGTCAATTAATTACCGGAAACCAGTCGAATTTTCATCCGGGTTATGTGAAAGCCAAGATATAAACGTTAAAACAGAAAAAGTCTCACAATTGGCGTTCATACACGAACAAAATAAAACGTTCGGACTCGGAAAATATTAATTGCGTTGACGCATTTTTTAAGAATGAATCATCAAAAACCATTGAAACCCAGCAGGATTCGGAGGTACATGTAATCAACATCGATTAATACTGTCGGATTATTGTGAAAGTGAAAGTAGACAATCGGCAGCTGCCGCACCTTTCCCTTCCAATACTGTAGCAGATCTAGATTGTCAACCCATTCATCATGAAATTGAAATCATAATATTGACATCGTTTCCCGGCCCCAGTTGAAAACATTTCCCATTATTAGATCTACACCTGCAACTTTATTTAGGACTTTGACTTTAATATCATACTTGTTCATGTGTTTAAGAACAAAAGGTCAGAGACATGCCTCTTTTTCTAAAAAAAAAACCTGATGTTTGTAGGTGAGTTATAGACATTGAAATGAACAGTTTTTATTTTTTTCCCAAATATGTCTCTTTCGCGCTCGATTTTCCCCTTTTACCCAGCGTCTTTCCCTTTTTCCAAAAAAAACCCTGGACACCTTTATACTGTTAGATGCCCATAATATCACTTTAAATAAAACTATTATATTTACATAGGCACTTCCTAACAGAAGAACGTGGAGTTCGTAAAGACTGGTAATACTATAGGCACTGGTATAAAAAAATAAGGAAATTAACTTTTAATTATTATGTTAATAAGCAATTAAACAACAAACGGGCCATATTAAAGGGTTTCATTTGACCTGATGGACAGAACTTTTAGCCCAAAACCCCGCTCAAAACAGATTGTCTAACTATCAGTTGCCAGCATTGCAACCACAGGTTTACCTACGACGGTCAGATCGGGATTCGAACCTGAATCCACCCATGAGCCATCTGATGATATTGATCATATGATATTGGCCTGGGTTGCTCTTCCAATTAAGCTATCAGACCTTTTGAAATATATATAGGTAAACTGCAATGCTGTATAATAGCATGATTACCTTGCTTAGGAAAATTTTACAAAGAATTACATTTAATTGATGTTCTGTTATGATTTAGAACAGTATATTGTCAGTTCAAAAGCTCACATGAGTTAATGTTTGAAAAGCCCACACAAGCTTCTGTTTGTAAAAATGGTGCTAATTAATTTGCCGACTGTGTATAGTTGAGATAAAATCACCTTATTTTGCACAAATCTGGTAAAATATATATGGTTCGAATACCAACTGCGGATAAGAGCAACAGAACAGTCCTTGTAACTAAATAACTTTAATATTTTAATAAGTAATTATCTAAACCATAAAGTGACCTATACTTCGATAATTATGTATTCCTGAAGAGAAGATAGATCGAAGGTGAAAGTTGAGTAACACATGAAACTATAAACAAATTGTGCAGCAAACAAAGATTTGTATATACCAAGGATAAATATAATTAATCTAGTATGTATGTCCTTGGCATTACCTCCTTAAAACACTAAACAATCAACTAGAACCTACAATGTAAAAATTTAGAACAGCCAACTGTTGCTACCTTCTCAATTATAATTCTCACTGGCATCAGCAATGATTTCTCAATGTTGCATACTGTACTTAGATTTCACAAGGGCCAAGCAGCATATTTGTTTTATTTTCCTTTTTGAGCATTTAAAGTCAAAGTAATTTTCAAATTACCATAATTGAGGAATAAATGCAAGGTAGGTCAGCGATAATTATGTCACCCACCAAAACATGTTATTCAATACCATTGATATAACACTTTGATAATTTTACACTTGTAAGTATATATTTTTTGAAGTACCAAAATACTAGGATTAAATTAATTTGTATATTCCTAACTACTGTTTAAAATTCAGTTTGGTTAGCGACTGTCACGTCACCCACCGTACTCAAGGTAGCGACTATCACGTAACCCACCTTACTCAAGGTAGAGACTGTCAAGTCAGCCACCGTACTAAAGGTAGCGACTGTCACGTCACCCACCTCAAAGTTATTTATATCTTATTTAAATTTATGTTTAAAATATGGTTAATCACATTTGATAACATCTGTTGATTGCTTGAATCAATCACATTTTATAGTATCTATAAATATTGCACTATTTGTAGTAATTATCAAATAATTAATTTAGAATGTTCTTTACCAGAAAGGTTAGCTCAGATGTCTATTAGGGCACTATCTCCCTCACTATGAGATATTGTCAAAGGTAGCAATATTTGTTTGAATCATGCCATTTTGTGAGGCATAAACATTAAGCTAAATTCCTGTTGTTTTTTTTCAAAAGAAGAGAATAGATATCTATAATATAACCACTGATATATAATTTTTGATGAGATAATAAAGTTTGGTCATGTTGAAATAATACTCAAATGTGATTTACCACCTTTAAATGTAATGCATGACTTAGACAGTGAAAGAAAAATAAATACACTATATGAAATAATTATGAAATTGATTATTTGACGGTGCAGGTTGTTGTTTTAAAAAGTTTGGTACCTGAGTACATGCCGGACCAATCGTGTGTTTGTTCCTCAATGGCAATCGTCCAATAAATAATAGCACTTACTTGTTTTGTCATCATTTTAAATAAAAAATGCGAGTAGCCGTCGTTGTTGACACTTGCTATGTACACACACAACGGTGACGTCATTTGTTACTTGGATAAATTTGGTAATGACATAATCGAACGGGTAAGTCCCTGAATGAAGACAAATGTTTTACACGAAGAATGCTGATGCTTTATTCGAAATATAGTGCTCTAGTAACAATAAATACAGAGAAGAATTTTAGAATATTTAAAAGCCGTAAATTTGATCATTTTTATCTATTTTATCATTATAATCAATCAGGAGACGCTGGTTATTTCCAGTTCTGGTTTCGGATATTGTGGAAATCCGGTTATTGCGCGCGCAGATACCAAACTTTTCAAAACAGCAACCTGTAGATCTACAGTCAAATACACTTGTTACCATAATGCGAGCAATAGCGAGCGAATGTATTTTGTATGTTGATGAGACGTCATGCTGCTTACATATTCTGTTACATCTAATATCCTTATCTGTGTGATGGGGTTGTCTTTTTGTACTTATATATATGGCAATGTATGTGTCTTGGACCCTTGAAATTCTGATCTTGGCACAGAAACACATTTCCAAGCTCAATTTTACACCAATTCACAAAACCTTGGTATCAAATTTCCAATGAGCCATTGCAAAGTCATTCTTAAATCATACAATGCATGTGGTAGTATTGAAGGAAAACAAACATTACGTTTTCTTCCATTTCTTCATTTACACATTCCAAGCAGGCTTCCTGAAAAGTCCCAAAAAGTGCCTGTCAACCGGACAGACTGATGGAAAAGTTAGCCTGACCGGACAAAAATTCACCTGACCAAACAGAGTGAGTTTATAACTGAAGAATTTAGTAAAATTAAACGCATATTACTTATACACAGGCTGCACATTGCAATAAATATGAGTTAAACTTTACTTAATTCTTCAGGTATAAACTCAAGCTGTTCGGTCAGGTGAATTTTGTCCGGACAGGCTAACTTTTCCATCAGCCTGTCCGGTTGACAGGCACTTTTTTGGACTTTTTATGAAGCCTTGTTGTAGCATGAACCAATGATTTTGTAAAACAAATGCAATTGATGACAAATGAGTGAAGAAATAATATTAAGGGGGAGGGTCGGGAGATTCGCCCCCTCTGCACATTTTAAGCTCGGCGTTTTCTGAGAAAGTGCTTTCACCTTCAACTTTGAAACTTCATATGTAGATGCACCTTGATGAGTTCTACACGCCACACCCATTTTGGTGTCACTAGGTCAAAGGTCAAGGTCACTGTGTCCTCTAAAAAATAATAATTCTGACAAGTTTTTTAATTTATTCAAAACTGCACCCATAGCCGAGCGTGGCACCCGTTATGCGGTGCTCTTGTTTTTTTACTGGTTTATGACATTATTTGGTTCTTTATGACTCTTCAAGAAAAAAATGTTAAGTCTTGGATAACGTCATTATTTTATTGAATTGTTTAACACTTTCACTCACGCATAATTTCAACTCGATCAATTCCCCAATGCATCCGTATCAACCCGACTGTATTATAATTACTGCATAGTTACTTCTTTTTCCGACGCATTTCATTGCATGATTTTATCCCATATATTTCATTTTAAAAAGCAAGTTCTGCTAAATATTTGGTATACAAGTGCTCAAAAATTTCATTAACACAAACATTTGCCTTTTTTTAAGCAAATGTATTTTCCCAGCAGGCCGTGAAAAATCACTAGACTGCTCTAATTTGCGAGTGAAGTTGACGGTCGGGCGAGTAAAGTTTGTAAAAAATACTTGACTGACCGTGAGAGTGCTGGTTTTTTTGTTGAAAAATATAAATTCAGTTCCAGAACTCCTGCCACATCAATACAAATTGCGAACTAATTTTTAAACAAACAAAAAATCAGTTTAGTACACAAAAAAACTGCACTTTTGACAATATAAATGAAGTCACGGGTACAGTAAAAAAAAATTTTGAAATAGGCGTTTTGAAGATGTCAATGCTCTTAGCTAATAGATTAATAGTGAAGAATAAAATTTCATTTTAATGTAAATATCAATAAAATAAAAAATTACTCAAATTGTTTATTATTATACTTCTTATATTTGATTATAAAAACTAAAATAAAAAATATGAACAGAATAATTCTTGATCAGAAGCTTTAGCCAAAATTAACCATACTCACATGTAACCATTTTGTCAATCAAGTGTGTCTTTCAGTAAAATTCTGCTAAAGGAACTAGACACGCCTCAGGTCACAAACTTACAGGGCCGCAGAGCTCCAGATAAGAGCCGTACAGCCGTAAATATGGCTTTTTCATGAAGGTTTAAATATTTATTTCTATAAACCGGACGTACAATTACGACATTAATAACCCTTTTATGCATTTACGAAAAAAATCTGGCTGTACTCATACTTCCGCATCAGCGCGTTGTGATTTGATGGTCTCTTACCCAACGGCGCTTTTCGTTAATTTAAATTACCGAAAAGTTGACTACTGGTTATTATTGTCTATTCTGTCGCGTGATTTCCAATTACTCGTAAACCTGTCAAAAATAATATGTCTGCACGCAAGGGAAGGCCGGCTAAACCGAAAGCGGTTCAAGAAAACACTTTGTTGTCATATAATGGCTACATATGGTCGTCTAACCATCCTGACATTCAATTTGTTAACCCAGAAAAAGACATTGTTGCCCCGATATTAGACATTGTTGCCCCAATATTAAACGATTTGATTGCATCAGTGGCTAAAAACGTACAAGAACACAATGGAAAACGGATCCAAACAAAAACTGTGGAAGATTGGAAAACCAAATGATTTGACAGTTAACTGCAAAAGCAATTATTCTTTTGAGATGAGACAGTGACATAAGTGTTCATTTACTTAGCTTACTAGTTGGCTGGTATTTATTGTCAAGACAAATGAAGAAATAGTATTAAGTCAATAGTTTTAATGTGTAGTTGTATTTGCATCATAATTCAGAATGGAAAACCTAATAAAGTAACTGTTTAAGAAGCTAAATATAGCTATAATAATTGCTGCAAATGTTTCTGTAAAGTCATGTATACACCCTTCAATATCCAAGAACATGGGTATTACAGTGCTACCTGTATTTTTGGATATGGTAGTACAGGTACTAACTGATTTTCAGTTTTACTCCTTTCTTTCTGTCAGTGGCAGTCCCGTTACTAATCCTTATCTGGAGCTCTGGGGCTGCGTGCAGACTCGGACGCTATTTGATAAATTGTATTTTTTTGCAAAATAAATACAACTTTAGTATTGACTTACAGTTGTTTGTTTATTACAATGAGACAAAGTCAGATGATAGTTTAAGTTTAGAAAAAGGTTCTGCTTGATTATTACTATTAATATAGATTTTTTTTTAATGCAAGGCGATAAAATTAAAGTGAAAGGCGAGTGGATTGTCAGGCCTACTCGGCCTGCAGGGCAAGAAGCTCTGAAAAAAAAAAGTCAGGCCTGCGCATAAGTGCTGCATAATACGCCAAAAACTGTATTGCAATATATTGTTTGTTCAAAAACCTGTATTGCAATATATTGAAATATATTGCGAACTTGTACCAGAATTATAACTTGCCAGCTAATCACCAAAACTAACTTAATTACATGAAAATAACCTTTGTATTGTATGTTTAAGTTCTAGTTATATCCTTTTGGCAATTCTAGCCTTTTTTACAAAATGTCTATAAAGTCAAACTCGGCGTTTGTTTCGTCTGTCATTTTGAGAACTATTATAAAAGCTGACAAGAAGAACAATAACCCCAAAGAGAACTGTGGATGTTTAAAAGCCGGGAGTGTAACTTATCAGAATGCTGTTAGGTATTTTTTTTTTTATCATTATTACTTCTGTTTATAATATAAACATCAATTTACATTTTTATTATGTAATTTCTTAATTTTTTGTATTTCCATAAGCTTCATCTTAAATTTAACACCAATTTGTTTTGTTTACCTTGATGTCGGATGGCTTTTCTGGGTGAAATATGAATGAATTTTTGTAGAATTTGCACTGGTATGATGAAAATCGTATCGCAATTCAACATGCGGATTTTGTATTGCAATATATACTGATGTACGGGTATATTGTTGCAGCACTACTGCGCATATGTGACTATTTAAAGATGGGATGAAATAATGTCCAATCGGGATTGGGGGTTTCCAACTGAATACATTTACAGTATGTCGCCTGACTTGCTGTTTGCGTATTATACAACAAATACACCCACACTTTTCACGTGATGTTGTACATATCTGCATATATTTTGCCTGCTTTTTATTGAGACAAAGAAACAGAAGAAATACATGAAGCACTGTTTCTTTATTTGAAGCTAGATTTTTTTAAATCTTGCATTAATATTAAAATTCGAAAGCTAATTGTTTCGGATAAAAAAAATAATTATTCTAATTTGAGAATTCAACAAAACATTTTAGTTGTGTGTAATCAATTCATTGTTAATATGCTTTTAGTCGAATAAATGATTTGACCATATTTTGCATGCAACACACAATTTCCATGTGAAATACACCTGGTTGCTGTCATCAGTCTTTTAAATAACTTGCAGTGATTTCGTTGACGTGTTAACATAACGACCGATTGGTGTAGTATATGACAAAGACAACAAACTGTCACAAAAACACACACTTATGGCAAGTATGTCATGCGGCATCTGCATGATTCAACTGCAGGTAGTGAATGCTTACGAGTGCTGCTCATTGGCAAATATTGATTGTTCAATACAACCATGCTCTGCCTTTAGGCGGGCTTAAGTTGGGTAGAGTGATACAAAGGATGGTAAATCAGCTCTCAAAATATTCTGCGAAGTCGATATCGCTTTAAACTGAAGGATGACTAGTTGCCGTTACTGAAAAAATACATTAAACGGTAATTTTCAAACACCCTGCCAGGTTTTTTTCTACCATTTTGGGAAAAGGTGTCTGGTCAAATTGGGATTTTTTAATTGATAAAAGTGGTAAATTTGGGAATTTCTTATCGACAAAAAGGACCAAATTGGGATTTTTTATCCCCCACCATAGGCCGAGGGATATTGTTTTGGCGGTGTCCATCCGTCCGTCCATCTTTCCGTCCGTCCGGAGCCATATCTTGGAAATGCTTTGGCGGATTTCATTGAAAATTGGTATGAGTATGTTAAAACGGATAAGAGGATAATGCACGCCAAATGGCATTGTACACCATCTGTTAATAACAGAGTTATGGCCCTTTGTATCTTGAAAGAATGCTTTTTTGAGTGTCAAATATAATACTTTTGTGTCCAGAAGCATATTGGTGGGGGATACGAATTCAACATATTTGCTTGTTTATCAACAAATATTGACACAACAAGTCTTTTCCTGGTCATTTTGCAATTAAAATTTGGATAATAATCATATAAATTATGCTTATATATTTTGTTTTTTCTTTTAATTGGGATTTTTTCAATAATTTCGGTTTGGGATCAGGTCCGTTTGCTTGTGGATCGGGTCGGTTTTTAACGCCTTTTTTACATAGCAGAAAATCCCCTGCCCACAGACTCTGATTTCCAATTTCAAGCACCCTGGCGAGGAACCGTTGAATGGACTGTGGAAAGCACTGATGCTGACAGCATAAAACCGGAACATCATGCAAGTAACTCGCAGTCTGTTCAGGTTTCATGATGTTTGCTGCTCATCAATACCTAAGGGTTGGAAATGAAGCCTTTAAAATGTGAATAGAGTAAGAAAGGCCTTAAATTTATCATGATTTTCATTAGGACTACAAACACGTTTAAGTGCGTATCTGAGCTTTAAATGAGTCGTGTTCTAAGAAAACTGGGCATATTGCATGTGTATAAAGTGTCATCCCAGATCAGCCTGTGCAGTCCGCACAGGCTAATCAGGGACAACACTTTCCGCCTTTATAAGATATTCGGTAAGAAGGGACTCCCTTTAAACGAAAAATACCATAAAAGCAGAAAGTGTCGTCCCTGTACAGACTGCACAGGCTAATCTGGGACGAAACTTTACGCACATGCATTAAGCCCAATTTTCTCTGAACAAGACGAAAATGTTTAAATAACTTTGCAAAAGTGATTAGCATCATAAGACAGAGGGTAGCCCGCAAGTTCTAGGTCTCGTGAGATCAATGTCATAGCACGAAACCAAATTTCAAATACACAAAATAAATAATACTTTGTATACCAAAGCATAATTTTGTTTCCATTATGAATCGTTAATGAACTATTGTGATGTTTTTCTTATGAACATTGTTAACAATACATGTGTATTATCATCAGTCAGGAGCAATTTGAATGGGGGAGTATTTATCCTGTCTTATTTGTTTGATGTTGGCTAGTTTCTGCACATGTTTCGGTCTAATAACTTAAAAAATAACCGTACTTAGATTAAATGCTAGATAGTCATTGTTTGTTTTTGTTCAAATTTGGGTTTGGTAGGGGACTCATTCCCAATTGAAATAAGTATATATATATTTCCCAAATGGGACCTAAAAATTCCCAAAGGAAGGTTTTCAAAAAAGAATATTTTTTAATAAGTCAAATAATTATGTCATTCATCTCCAAACTTCATAACTTGAACAACTCTTGGTTGTCTAAAACAGCACCCTGTCCATTCATCTCCAAACTTCATAACTTGAACAACTCTTGGTTGCCTAAAACAGCACCCTCTCCATTCATCTCCAAACTTCGTAACTTGAACAACTCTTGGCTGCCTAAAACAGCACCCTCTCCATTCATCTCCAAACTTCATAACTTGAACAACTCTTGGTTGCCTAAAACAGCACCCTCTCCATTCATCTCCAAACTTCATTAACTTGAACAACTCTTGGTTGCCTAAAACAGCACCCTCTCCATTCATCTCCAAACTTCATAACTTGAACAACTCTTGGTTGCCTAAAACAGCACCCTCTCCATTCATCTCCAAACTTCATAACTTGAACAACTCTTGGTTGCCTAAAACAGCACCCTCTCCATTCATCTCCAAACTTCGTAACTTGAACAACTCTTGGCTGCCTAAAACAGCACCCTCTCCATTCATCTCCAAACTTCATAACTTGAACAACTCTTGGTTGCCTAAAACAGCACCCTCTCCATTCATCTCCAAACTTCATAACTTAAACAACTCTTGGTTGCCTAAAACAGCACCCTCTCCATTCATCTCCAAACTTCATAACTTGAACAACTCTTGGTTGCCTAAAACAGCACCCTCTCCATTCATCTCCAAACTTCATAACTTGAACAACTCTTGGTTGCCTAAAACAGCACCCTGTCCATTCATCTCCAAACTTCATAACTTGAACAACTCTTGGTTGCCTAAAACAGCACCCTCTCCATTCATCTCCAAACTTCATAACTTGAACAACTCTTGGTTGCCTAAAACAGCACCCTCTCCATTCATCTCCAAACTTCATAACTTGAACAACTCTTGGTTGCCTAAACAGCACCCTCTCCATTCATTTACTTATGCAAATGAATCCATGGAAATTGTGGTTACATGTAAGTGACATTTTTTTTAAACAGTCTTAGCATTTGCTATAGAAACACAGCAAAACTAGCCCATATTCTGTGTTGAATCACTTTGATCTCCAAATGTTAACAGGTAAATGATAAATATCATCAGATGTCATTTGTCTTTCCACGATTTATTTCGTATGTAAATAGATTTGTAAACAGTTTTACCTTAGGAAATTTTCAATAAAGAAAAATACAGTGTACACATAATCAGATGAGTGTGCTATGTTTATAAAGAATGTTTTTGCAATTTCGTTTAAGCTTTTTCATTTAATAAATTAATAAGTTATTTTATAAATATTTGTATTAATTTACTGTCTAAATGAAAATACTAGTACTTCATTTTAGTTAACTACTGTTATTAAAGACAAATAAAACTGTTCATTTTATTGTTGATTTACAATTATATCCATGGCCAAGTCTTCACATGAATGAGTAATTTAAATGAAGACTCAAGTGCAAGGAAATTTTAAGTATATAACCATTGTCTAACATATTTTTCTGTTGTGATTGATTGCATGGCAGAGTTCTGCTTCGTTTTATTTTATACACCCTTTAAAACGTCAGTTAATCAATATTTTCAAATCCAGTCTCTTAAAAATTATTATAGCTTCCATATTCCTGCATATTCGTGCATGTACAAGGTTTAATAAAAACCAGTTTTTTTGCAGTAGATACTAGCGCACTGTTATTCAGTTGGCACACAATGCGTTAATCAAAGGACCGAGTGTTAAACTACTGTATCAGTGGTTTTTGGCCCCATGTTAAACTACTGTATCAGTGGTTTTTGGCCCCATGTTAAACTACTGTATCAGTGGTTTTTGGCCCCATGTTAAACTACTGTATCAGTGGTTTTTGGCCCCATGTTAAACTACTGTATAAGTGGTTTTTGGCCCCATGTTAAACTACTGTATCAGTGGTTTTTGGACCCATGTTAAACTACTTTATCAGTGGTTTTTGGCCCCTTGTTAAACTACTGTATCAGTGGTTTTTGGCCCCATGTTAAACTACTGTATCAGTGGTTTTTGGCCCCATGTTAAACTACTGTATCAGTGGTTTTTGGCCCCATGTTTAAGTACTGTATCAGTGGTTTTTGGTCCCATGTTAAACTACTGTATCAGTGGTTTTTGACTCCATGTTAAACTACTGTATCAGTGGTTTTTGGCCCCATGTTTAACTACTGTATCAGTGTTTTTTGGCCCCATGTTAAACTACTGTATAAGTGTTTTTTGGCCCCATGTTAAACTACTGTATCAGTGTTTTTTGGCCCCATGTTAAACTACTGTATCAGTGGTTTTTGGCCCCATGTTAAACTACTGTATCAGTGGTTTTTGGCCCCATGTTTACAGGGGTGGCGAAATCAAATGTCCGAGTTGCCCGAGTCATACATTTGCTTGTCTGGGCAACTGATTTTTTTCAATTAAGTTGTCCGTGGACAACAAGTTTTTTAAAAGTCGGGTCCAGGTATACAAAAAAATACATTGTATTAAAGCCGTTATCAAGTTTTACAAAACTGGATGTTGACATGCGATTACATTGTCAGTGCTATTTGCGGAGCAATCAAGCTAAAATACGGGCACTCTCCTGCGCAGTGATCTCCCTTATTCTGTAAGAGACCAGGAGCATGCCGCATTTTAAACATTCGGCCCGACTGTTAAACAGTGTACCGACTGGTTTCTTTATTTTTACAATCAGACGGAAATAAAAAGTATCAAAGTAAGATAATCAAAACATGGTCTACCTTGTTATTTAAGGCGAAATTAATGGTAAAAACGGAACATTTTTAGCTCATCTATTTTTTGAAAAAAAATTATGAGCTATTGTCATCACCTTGGCGTCGGCGTCGGCGTCGGCGTCTGCGTCGGCGTCGGCGTCGGCGTCCGGTTAAGTTTTGCGTTTAGGTCCACTTTTCTCAGAAAGTATCAATGCTATTGCATTCAAACTTGGTACACTTACTTACTATCATGAGGGGACTGGGCAGGCAAAGTTAGATAACTCTGTCGTGCATTTTGACTGAATTATGTGCCCTTTTTATACTTAGAAAATTGAAAATTTTGGTTAAGTTTTGCGTTTAGGTCCACTTTTTTCAGAAAGTATCAATGCTATTGCATTCAAACTTGGTACACTTACTTACTATCATGAGGGGACTGGGCAGGCAAAGTTAGATAACTCTGGCGTGCATTTTGACAGAATTATGTGCCCTTTTTATACTTAGAAAATTGAAAATTTTGGTTAAGTTTTGTGTTTAGGTCCATTTTATTCCTTAAGTATCAAAGCTATTGCTTTCATACTTGCAACACTTACTAACTATCATAAGGGGACTGTGCAGGCAAAGTAAGGTAACTCTGACTGGCATTTTGACAGAATTATGTGTCCTTTTTATACTTAGAAAATTTAAAATTTGGTTATGTTTTGTGTTTAGGTCCACTTTATTCCTACAGTATCAAAGCTATTGCTTTCATACTTGCAACACTTATTAACTATCGTAAGGGGACGATGCAGGCAAAGTTATGTAACTCTAACTGGCATATGGACGGAATTATGGGCCCTTTATACTTAGAAAATTGAAAGTTTGGTTAAGTTTTGTGTTTTGGTCCCCTAAAGTATCATAGATATTGCTTTCATACTTGGAACACTCGCAAACTATCATAAGGGTACAGTAAAAGGACAAGTTGCATAACTCTGGATGTCATTTTTACGGAATTATGGCCCTTTTTTTACTTAGTAACTTTGAATACATGGTTAAATTTTGTGTTTCGATCCACTTTACTTCTTAAGTATCAAGGCTATTGCTTTCAAACTTCAAATACTTTCATGCTAACATGAGGTTACTGTACCTGGCAAGTTGAATTTTACCTTGACCTTTGAATGACCTTGACTATCAAGGTCAAATTATTAAATTTTGCTAAAATTGCCATAACTTCTTTATTTATGATTAGATTCTTTATTTATGATTGGATTTGATTGATACTTTGACAAAACTACTCTTACCTGACATACCACAATAGACGCCACCCAAACCATCGCCCGTGCCACCCCACCCGGAATCACCCCCCCCCCCCCTGAATTCCCCCCCCCCCCTATTTTTTTTTTTTTTTTTTTTTTTTTTTTTTTTAAGATCATCTCACAAATGACCACCACACCCTCACACTTTACCCCCCCCCACCCCACCCCGCCCCAATTTTTTTTTCAAACGGTTAAAAAAACCCTATTTATTTTGATTATTTTATGTTTGAAATACCGTCCAACCATCGCACCCAAGAATCCCCCCCCCATCCCCCCCTCCCCCCACCCGAATCCCCCCCCCCCCCCCCCTAATTTTTTTTTTTTTTTTTTTGTAAGATCATCTCACAAATAACCACCACACCCTCACACTATACCCCCCCCCACCTCACACCCCCATTTTTTTTTTCTGAAACGGTTAAAAAACACAAATATTTATTTTTATTATTAGCCGGATTTTTTGCGAAAAAATCTCGGCTTATAGATTGATGTTGTCGGGCGGGAGGGGGGGCGGGCGGGCGGGGTGGCGGCGTGCTCGAAAATGTTAAAGTTCTTATTTCATGGTATAACTTTGGTATGCTTGGACCTAGAGTCTTCAAACTTGACATGAAGGTTGGCCAGGATTAACAGATGACCACTGGTCATTTCAAGGTCATTCATTTGAAGGTCAAGGTCACTGTGACCTTCAATATAAAAAATGTTAAAGTTGTTATAACTTTGGTATGCTTGGACCTAGAGTCTTGAAACTTGACATGAAGGTTGGCCATAACTAGTTAGTAACCACTGGTCATTTCAAGGTCATTCATTTGAAGGTCAAGGTCACTGTGACCTTGAATGTAAAAATGTTAAAGTTCTTATTTCATGGTATAACTTTGGTATGCTTGGACCTAGAGTCTTCAAACTTGACATGAAGGTTGGCCAGGATTAACAGATGACCACTGGTCATTTCAAGGTCATTCATTTGAAGGTCAAGGTCACTGTGACCTTCAATATAAAAAATGTTAAAGTTGTTATAACTTTGGTATGCTTGGACCTAGAGTCTTGAAACTTGACATGAAGGTTGGCCATAACTAGTTAGTAACCACTGGTCATTTCAAGGTCATTCATTTGAAGGTCAAGGTCACTGTGACCTTGAATGTAAAAATGTTAAAGTTCTTATTTCATGGTATAACTTTGGTATGCTTGGACCTAGAGTCTTTAAACTTGACATGAAGGTTGGCCAGGATTAACAGATGACCACTGGTCATTTCAAGGTCATTCATTTGAAGGTGAAGGTCACTGTGACCTTCAATATAAAAATGTTAAAGTTGTTATAACTTTGGTATGCTTGGACCTAGAGTCTTGAAACTTGACATGAAGGTTGGCCAGAACTAGTAAGTAACCACTGGACATTTCAAGGTCATTCATTTGAAGGTCAAGGTCACTGTGACCTTGAATGTAAAAATGTTAAAGTTGTTATAACTTTGGTATGCTTGGACCTAGAGTCTTGAAACTTGACATGAAGGTTGGCCAGAACTAGTAAGTAACCACTGGACATTTCAAGGTCATTCATTTGAAGGTCAAGGTCACTGTGACCTTGAATGTAAAAATGTTAAAGTTCTTATTTCATGTTATAACTTTGGTATGCTTGTACCTAGAGTCTTCAAACTTGAAATAAAGATTGGCCAGTACTAGAAGATGACCACTGGTCATTTCAATGTCATTCATTTGAAGGTCAAGGTCACTGTGACCTTAAATGTTAAAATGTTAAAATTGTTATAACTTTGGTATGCTTGGACATAGAGTCTTCAAACTTGACATGAAGGTTTGCAAGCACACTTAGATGACCACTGGTCATTTCAAGGTCATTCATTCTAAGGTCAAGGTCACTGTGACCTTGAATGTAAAAATGTTAAAGTTCTTATAACTTTGGTAGGTAAAAATGTTAAAGTTCTTATTCCATGTTATAACTTTGGTATGCTTGTACCTAGAGTCTTCAAACTTGACATAAAGGTTGGCCAGTACTAGAAGATCACCACTGCTCATTTCAATGTCATTCATTTGAAGGTCAAGGTCACTGTGACCTTCAATGTTAAAATGTTAAAATTGTCATATTTATGTGTCCAATCTATCTGCTAGAACTGGTGTGATAGAAACCTTTTGGAGTGATCATAAGGCTGTCTGGATTTCTGTGTAGGTATGTGAAAGCAAAACAATAAATAGTATTATTTCATCTAAGTTTATTTTCTTACATTTGATAATGAAATTGATGGAAACTTCAAACAATATGTTACTAATTTGCTAATAAAAAAATTGAGATCAAACTTTCCTAATTGTCAATTCAAGTTCATATTTGTGACCTTAAATGTTATTGTTGTTCATGTATATGCATGCATTCAAAACATAACACAAGGTTTGCTCATGCCTTGAAAAGTACTTACATTTCATTTTGACCTTTGAACAATATTTCAGTAATTTAAGTATTGCATTGACAAAAACACGAAAGGTACTTTCCTGTCATTTAAATCAAAAATCCGGCTTCAATGCGGTCATCTCCGACCGCGGAACTCTTGTTTTATGTTTGAAATACCGTCCAACCATCGCACCCAAGAATACCCCCCCCCCACCCCCCACCCCCCCCCCCTCCCCCCCCCTCCCCCCCCCCCCGATTTTTTTTTTTCCTTTTTTTCAAAGATAATGTAATAAATGTCCCAGCCCCCACACAATGCACCCCTCTTCACTCCACCCCTCCCTCATTTGTGATTGAAAATGAGAGTCCCTTCACCTTTAAAAAGAAAATAGATGAGCGGTCTGCACCCGCAAGGCGGTGCTCTTGTTTTTTTTAATCTTCAACAACGGAGCAGAAACCCGAAGCTTTGAGCAGTCCACCTCCTAAAAATCTAAGAAAGATTATGATACAATATATGATCTATTAAACGCATCAGAACTTTTCAAGAAACTTGGCTCACAGATTTACAATGGTTACCAGTTGATGATAATCAAATTGCTACCAGTAGCGGCGCAGAGCCTCAGTCTGATGAGGTTGACATATTGAACTAGTTTAATTTGTTAAGATTTCGATGTACTTATGTTCAACACATGTTTTAATAACACTACCTTTGCAAGATTAAAAGTTTTAGAAAGTCTTAATATTGTTTATAATATACTGCTATAATGAATGAACTATTGAAAAAAAACTATAAACAAAACTAGCAAATCATACTCATTTTGATACATTATAATTTATATAAACATTAACGGACAAGTGTAGTTCAGCAACGGACAAGTTAAATTTCCTAAATGGTTGTCCGTGGACAACTATAGTTTTTTGAGATTTCGCCACCCCTGGTTTAACTACTGTATCAGTGGTTTTTGGCCCCATGTTAAACTACTGTATCAGTGGTTTTTGGCCCCATGTTAAACTACTGTATCAGTGGTTTTTGGCCCCATGTTTAACTACTGTATCAGTGTTTTTTGGCCCCATTCCCAATGGAAAGATACTTTTCCCTTATGGGACCTACATATTCTAAATTGAATGTTTACCCAATTTTTTTAAATTAAAGCTTAACATCAAGTTCAGCCCATATCTATCTTCAAAAGTTAGACCATAGTAAATATAATATTGAAAATACTTTAATTATCAATTTTGAAGCATTTGTAAGCAAACCAGATACAACACTCATTTCCCAAATATATAGTCAAAACAACCCGATATTTCCCAATCCAAAGGGCCCCATTCCCAAAATGGTGAACAAAACATTGTGTACCTGATGAAGAAATCCTAATCATATACAGCAGTTTGAACACCCAAAACTGTTACTTAACGTCCATGCTTTATATAAATATTGACTGAAATATAGCATTGCCTTGAAAAAAAATCACAAAAAATCTTTATCGCTGATACAGTTTTATAGCAGTAGTTTTACCATGTACAAGGATGCTTTAGGTATCCAATGGGTTATAAAGTCATTTAATTGATATTTTTCTAAAGAGAGATAGATTGCTTATTGATTTGCAATCCAGCTGTGATTCTTACGCTTCACTGACCTGACATGAGAATGAAGAAAATAATTGATGGGATGTTTTGATGCAGATTTTGCAGTATTCAGTCTTTTTATGTCTCACAGCTAAAACAATTTGAAACAATAAGTCAAAGTTTTTTAAGGAAAGCTGTTCCATAATTGCATTTGTGTGATTAAATTATTTGTGTGTGAAATCCTTGATTCTTTGAGCGCAGTGGAAAGCAATTATTTTTTGTTCTGTGCAAATTGGGACTTAATGAAATTTATGAGTAATTAACTTTAAGGGAAATTAACATGGATTTTTTCAGTGGGGAATAATCAGTTGAAAGTGAAATTGTGTTGTCAGATTTTAGTCATTTCACTTCCATAAGGTTTTTAACATTTTAGAGATCTGCTTGCAAAAGCAAACATTGGAAATTACAATTTTTTTTTTAAATATATTGACATTCAAATGAGAGTGAATTTTCATTTGGCCATTTGAATTAAATACTCATGAAAATGTATCATAAATTGATTATATATGGCACATCTTATTAAAATTGCCACAAGTGCAATCTTTTTTGTAAACCTTTCTATTCACAAACACGCCACTGCATTGGAGAATCATGGTTAGTGTTTTAAATAGGAAATATGCGTTCTACTCAATTTGTTAGTATTTAAGTTATTATATGCTTGATAAAAAATAAGTGATACAATTTAAAAGTGTTATTTAGTGCTCAAACTGTGTTGTATTTTTCCTGTGGTTACAGCTAGTAATTGATAGTAAAAATCACCTGAAAAGCTACAGTCAGGTGTTTGTGGCGAAAAGTGTAATTGACTATTAACATGTTTTGATTGACCCTTAAATAAGCCTAATTAGTTGAAGAATGATATTTTTCATATTGGTGTACCGAAAGATGATCATTTTAAGAAATTATGTAAAAATGTGGAGATATATTTACTTAAGTCACTTTTTATAAGTATGTATTGCTTTAATTGTATCAATGCAAATGTTCACTGTACGGTCATAATTTTGTTAAACTTTCGGAAAGTAGAGTGTCAGGGAGCCGTTTCAACAACGATTTACTACTAGTTGTAAATTACGATTTACATAAATTACGATGTTTCAATGAAATCGCGTTTCATCAAGCAAATCGTAAATTAAAATTACATAAATTTCATACATAAATATACGACTGGATAAGGGCACCCGTAAATTAACGTAATGGCGGTCGTTTTTGTCATCCAGGATGACAGGAGACGAAAAATTACCAATGCCAAGGCTTTTTAGGGAGAGAATTGTTCTCGAAAACCTAAGAGATGAGAACATTGCTTCGATATATCGTCTAAGAAAGGGCGGAATAGAGCGATTGTTGGGTTTGATCGGGGAAGACATAGCACCAACTTGCCGACGAGCTCATCCCTTTCATTCCGTCGCTTAGGTATGTAAATAAGGCGAAGAAATCATTGATTTAAACAAGTATAATTATAAAATTGTATTTATTTTCAAATAGCAAATAAGTAGCATTTAACCCAAAAATCTTTAGATTAGTTGCCCTTTGTTTACTTAGCATTTGACAACTCGGATTTTGCAAAATGGTTGAAGAATAAGTAATTGTTGTATCTTTTCTTAATAAGAGCATTCGATGATTACCGGTATTAGTTTAAGCATTTATTGTTGTGTTTCTTTACAAATGACTTTATGTTAAACTCATTCTATTTTGTGTCGACGTGTACTTATCGATGACTTTAAGTGCAGACTGATTTACCCCACCCGCTAATGTTGAACTTGTAGTTGTTCTACTTCTAAATGTTATGATTGAACAATACTTCGAAATTGTTGATTATAACATCGTGATCATGAAAATGAATATGACATCATGATATTGTTTGTGTTTGCTATTTTTAAACAAGTTATTGTATTGGTGAGTTAAGTAGATGCTGAGTAATGGTACCTTATGTATTTAATAATTGTAGAAAAATCACCTTAATTGTTTCTATATTGTTCTAATTTGATTACAATGTTGTTCGATTGGTCATTGTCAGCTCGGATACTACTTACCTGTACCCTGGGTACTCTTTAAGTATACTTACATGTAGAGCTAACCCTGTTACAGTTAATATACTTTAACATAGCCGGAAATTTAATGCTAAATGGGTTGTTGTAGGCTTATTTTTATTAATTATGTTCACATTAATGTTTTTTTTTTTCTCAAATAGTCTTTATATCATCAAATTTATACTCAAAAAGCATATTGATGCATTTTTTTCAAAAGGTAAGTTTAATTTAGATAAACAATATGGCTTTACATTTATCTGTAGTGCACTGTACCACATCGAATTTTGGGCAATAATACAACTCGGGTACAGTCTAATAAGGACCGGGTACGTTTAAGTATATTAACCTAAATACCCGAGGTACATGCAAGTATGCTTAATGATACCAGGGGTACATGTAAGTAGTACCCAAGCTGTGAATAACCAATCGAGCGTGAGTAAAGTAGATTGTACCTTAAGTCTTTAATAATTGCAGAACAATTACCTTAATTATTTCTATATTGTTTTCATTTGATTACAATTTATTTATTTGTCAAATTCAATTCTGCAGTGCTATAAATATGCACCCCCCCATCCAAAAAAATTATTTCATGCATATTAATGGGGCTTTTTTTATTTATTTACTGTTTTTCTGCATTCCTCCCTTTTGTGTTGGTATAATGTGAACATGAAATGATGAGCACTTTCATGTTAATGAATAACTTTCATTTTTTTTATATAGATTTTGGCATATTGCATATTGCCAAGGGAGATGTTTACTGAGGTGGGTAGTAGAAAGGGCATTTGGAGTGTTGAAATCACGAGATTGGTAACATATTATATAGGTTGTGAAATATAAGTCTTATTAGTGCGAGATCAACTTACCACACAGTATTTAAATGAAGTATTAGTGCCAATCTCTTTCTTGTGCCTCACAGTGTCTTAAATCAAACGTAACTTCTAAAGCTTGATAACGTACAACTTTAATTATCAAATTTTAGAATTTATATGTAAATTAACTTTTATAATAACTGAGGGTTGTTTGCATGTGTGAATATGATGTTTCATAAAAAAATGTCCGTTTAAATAAACTGATGATTTATTCATTTTATTTTAAATCTTAAAAATTCATTTTGCTTATCCTCAGACTCTATGTATGAAATATTGTGTTTACTAGTGCATTTAAATGATATTGTGCATTAATAGTGAATACAGGCACAAATAAAGTGTTTTGTAGGCTATATATTATATATAATTTATATTGAAATTAAATTAATGTCAATGGTATCAGGACAATTTAGTCACTTAGACAAATGTCTATGTTAAAGAAATACTTTTGATATTTGTTCAGATATCTGCATGCCACTGGTGGATGTTGGCCTTTCAAGTCCAATAAGTGCTGTGAAATATCAACTGTGTACATGCCCCTGCATAACCTGTGTCTGGATTCAAACGTTCCACTGATAGAGGAATTGGTTGGAAACCTGATGGAACCGGAAGTTATGAACAACACACCAGTACATCGAGCAGCATGTGATCAGAGGCAGCAGCTGATCAAACTGTTTCATAAAATATGTTAAAAATTTATAGTTAAAAATGTTATAAAGTGAAAGATGGCTTGAGTCTTCTCTGAATGGCTTGAGTCTTCTCTGAATAGGCAGAGCTACACTATTCAGCCAAATGGCGTAAAGTTGTGTCATAGCTGATTTGGAAGGATTGGTTTTCCTGGTTGTCTAGACACAATAGTTACAACAGCTGATGTTTGCATGTTTTATAATTGTGTATGCATAATTTGTCTAATATTTACTTCAAGGTTATAGGTTTGTGAAAGAAAAAAATGCCAATGTTCTGAGGACCAAAAAAAAAAGTTTTGTGTTAGGTATTACCAAGTGCTTGATTTAATATTTATTTTAAAGGGAACTTTTCCTAAATTTTGGCAGATATTTAAGTTTTTCATTAAACGCTTTTATATTGATACATGTAAACACTGGATCTAAAAAGCTCCAGTAAAAAAAGAATACAATTAAAGAAAGATAAAAAGTAACTCCTACAGGGCTCAAACCACTGGCCCCTGAAGTAAAAGCCTCACACTAAGACCACTTGTCCGTCCATGTTGATACAATGAGTGATGTATTTTACACTTTATATAAGCAATCCTCATCGTGTCACAAAATATAACGACAACAACAGAACTCTACAAATTATTCAATCGTCGAGTGTTGCAGCAGATAGTTGCAACGCTTTAACATTTTCAAGTTTTTAAATCGTCAAAAGATGCATATAATGGATATTTTAGAGCATGGTAAATGTTAAGTATTACTGTTTCCTCACAAATATCATAACTACAACAAAAGTTTGCGAGTCTTAAACTTATTTTTTTTAATTTAGTCAATTTACCAAAACTGGAAAAGGTCCCTTGAATATTGAACAGTTAACTGAGCACCAGAAAATATCATATACTCAAGGTACTTTTCCCCATTAACAATTTCAAGTGATATTTTACCCACTGACTTTCGCTCTAAAAGGTGTTCTCTGAAATGAACATTATCAAAGCCACATTAAAACAAGGGCTGTTAGTAAAACATGCATGCCCCCCATTTGGGCTGTCAGTTGTAGTGGCAGCCATTGTGTGAATACGTTTTTTGTCACTGTGAACTTGACCTTTGACCTAGTGACCTGACAATCAATAGGGGTCATCTGCCAGTCATGATTAATCTACCTATGAAGTTTCATGATCCTAGGCCTAAGCATTCGTGAGTTATCTATCATCTGGAAACCATCTGGTGGACAGACCGACCAAGCAAAACAATATACCCCCTCTTCTTTGAAGGGGGGCATAAAAAGTGGGCTTGTTAATGTATCGGTACTTTATTATAATAAGTGTGCTGTCAATAAATATGGATATTATTGTCATAAAAAAAAAGAAGATTTCCAGTATATTAGATTGTTTCCGAATGTATTTACTAAACTTTACCCCTTTATGATTCTCTGTTCAATTATTTAGTCATCTACCATTAAAAAATGTTGTTTACCTGTGCAATTTTTGTGTATTTTTATTGAAATGTTTATGATAATAATGTTAAGGTATTTGATAACAGTTGCTATGACACTAGTTTTCAATGAATAAAACACAAAGAACATTCACAAATATTTATTATTAATCAGGAAGTACAATATATTAACTGGGCATGGTATCATAATTCATATGACAATTTATATCTTACATGATAGTATGTGTAATAATGAGTTTCATAGACTCACTGAACACCATCACATGTAAAATCAATTAAAAGTTCCAGAAACAATTGAGCAATTTAGAATTTCATTTTTTTTAAAGAGAAACCAGTTCCTCATGATTATTGCTTATGTCCCTCTGAATGGCATATCTTTCCTATGACGCCATCAACATCTCCCGAGTTTTATTACGCTGTTGCTTCATTCTTCACATGTTGCTGCAAGCAGATAAGTTCACTAGTTTATACATTTAACAGAACTAAATATTAAATACACAACATATGACACTATGGTCATCATAAGTTAGCATGCCTACATGACCTGGTTTTGTTTCTGAAAGTTGGTTTTTGTATTGCAAAATTAACCTAGCTTTCTGAACTTAAATTCAACATTTGTGTGTGACACTAATGCTCTTCATTCCAATTTCTTTTTTAAGTACATTGATGTCGAAAGAATTAAATAAAAAATACCTTGACACACAAGTTCATACCCTGGTAAATAGGTTACCGGTAATAAAGTTAAATGAAAAAAATGCAGCAATACTTTATCCCCATAAAACAGAGTACAATGAAAAACAAGAGCACCGAATAACAGGTGTGAACGCTCGGCTACGGGTGTATTTTTTAACAAATAAAAGCTTGTCAGAATTATTTTAAGGTCACAGTGACCTTCACCTTTGACCTAGTGACCCAAATATGGGTGAGGCGTGTAGAACTCGTCAAAGTGGAGCTGCATATGAAGTCTCAAAGTTATAGGTGGAAGCACTTTGATTTTATGGCCAAAGTTCAATACATTGACAAAATTTTAAGGTTTGAGCATGACGCGGACGACACGACACGCTGGCTATGACAATACCTTGGGTTTTCTCCGAAAACAGCCCAGCTTTAAATTGAAAACATAAATTGTTACATTTTCATTGTAGGAAATAATTAGCAGTCAGCTTTACTATAATCTATAGGAAAAAAAAAAATTACTATTTGTTGCTTCTGCCTTCAGTTTTATGTTTTAATGTAGCTGAGTGACACAACTTCTGTTTGAGTTTTGACAACCGTGTTCTCTGTCCATTCAATTTTGGTCCTTCAGCCAGTAATAACATTTTGTTTTCTGGAAAAACAAAGAAATGAAAACTGCATTTGTGATCTTTACATTTAACACAGTTTTGCAGAGAAAGCAATATAAATCAATGTTGATTATTTACATCTTGTGAATCAACACTATAATAAATTATTGTGGACAATGATATTTATTTAATGTTTTCCGGTGGTTTATAGAGAAATATCGGTGGATTAAAACGGATAATTTCACTGTTTCAAACAATGAAAATTATCAGTGAGAATTATCGATAATTTTCATTGTTTACTGTGAAATGACGTCATTTATTTGACAAAATGACAACATAATCCCAACGACATTCTTAAGTAAAACTCTTTAACAATGTATATAAACTGCGAAAAAAACATAAAATAAAAAGAAAATTTGTTGGATTCAGTGGAATATTGATTTTAATTCACTCGTGATCATAGAAAATATATATTTTCACTCATGGCTGCGCCACTTGTGAAAATATCATCGTCTATGATCACTCGTGAATTAAAAACGATAATCCACCGAATCCAACAAATATCCTCTATATAATAGACAAACAAATAGCATTCTCAATGATATGACATTTGTAATTACTAAACATGTTGTGTCATGTGAATCTAATACCTTATTGAAATAAAATATTTGATAATTGAACACAAAAATGCTGACATGACAAACTTTCAATCCACGATGTCTTGTTATTGTCAGCCTGAATTCCGATTGGTCTCTATTAAATTATATTATTAAACTGTTAATTGATCTACACCACAGTCACATTTCTGCATAGAAAGAACAAAACAATCTTACCAATACATTTTTATTCATGGATAAAGAAAATAAGCAAAAAATAATCTTCATTCTTGTCAATATCAATTGCCGCCTTAGAGTCTTTTGATGATTTTTGCTTTGGCAGACACTTAGCTAAAATAATAATTCGCGTTCAGATTTATCCTGAACGCGAATTATTTCAGCTGTTTTCATTCATGAACAACAAGTTTTCAACTCACATTTCAACCGTCTCCATCCAAAATAACTTCTTTTTGCGTTTAGTAACGGAAGGAGAGTGTCGGCCAAACAGCAATCGGTAGCCTTCCACTCCGGTCTACACGTCGTTTTCCAGTGTTTGTTTTTGTTTCGATTCACAACTAGCATTGTTTTTGTTAGTCCAAATAATTAGACGTAAATCGACCTCATATTTATAGGAGTATGTTTTTTGTGCAATGTTTGCCTTAGCTGACAGAACGCGCGAAAATTACGTCATGCAATTTTTCAGACTGTGTCACTATTTTTTTCGGTTACAAAATACGTATATTTAAGTAGTCGTATTTTATGTATGTTGCATTTACGATTTCGTTGATGAAACGGAGTTTATGTAAAATCGTAAACGACTACATTAATCTCGATACATAATTTACGATCGTATAAAAATACGTAATTATTGATGAAACGGCCCCCTGAATTGTATCAGGAATACAAATGTATTAAAGGCATTAATTTGTAAGATTGTTCCATAGACACATTTCATACAAAAAATTATTTGTAATTAACTCTTTACCACTTAGACACCTATTTTGACGCTTTTGTAGTCCCTTAGAAAGTTACATTAAAATTAAATACTTTTCTTACTGTATTCAAGTTTTAAAGGCTTCATTTCCAACCATCAGTAACTGATGAGCAGCAAACAGCATAAAACCTGAACAGACTGCGAATTACTCACAGGCTGTTCTGGTCTTATGCTGGTTTCAAAAGCCATTTTCACTTTGCTTCTTATGGGGGAAAGGGTTAAGTAATCGAGCTGCGTTCTTATGAATATACAAAAGTTAGAATTTGCCAAAGATGCAATGAAGATATGGGAAGTTAATGGACTGTGGAGATGATAACATGGACTTGTAACACCTATTAAATGTCAGAATTGAGATAAACAAAAAAAACTTTTGAAAATAATAGAAATGTTTTACAAATTAGCCTGCATTATGCACTTTCTACGTTAGTTGATTGATTGTTGTAAATGAATAATATATCTTAATTGATCTTAAAATTCAAGCTCAATTGTTTCACCACAAGTACAACGTGAGGTTTAATGTTTAAATAAACTTTGGGCGTATATTTGTCAAGTGAAAATGCATTGATGTATGCAATATTTTTTTAGCTTTCATGTTTATTTTCCAAACTGAGTTGGGCAGTACATGACAGAAGCTTAAAAATCATTAAAATGATGAATTTTAAAGCAGTAATTCTCCTTGGTGTTAGAAAATTGATGTAAAGTGAAGGCTTTATTAACTTGGAGCGTAAATTTCACTTTCCACTAAACGGATTATGCAAATGAGTCAGAAGCTGTGAATGAAAAGAAAATTGGTTGAATTTGATCAGGAATATTAAGTGCAGTTTTGAAGGACTTAAAGTCAATTTTTTCTCTGGATTTTGTATTTCTTGTATAAAAAAGTGCAATTTATTTTGCACAATTACTATTGGTAAGTTAGATGAAGTGATTATGTTTAACTGGTTATATTGGAAAATTTCACTGAAACTCAGATATTTGAAAACATTGACTAATTTAAAAAAAAAGGTTTCAACGTAGCTTATTGTAAATTAAATATATAATTTTAAAATTCATATTTTGCTTATTTGTTGTGTACTTTTTATTAAACTTTAGCTTTTAATCTGTTTATTATAATATTAAAATTTTTCTCAAATCAATTTTCATGGATATGCGTTCAAAATGAACTTATATTAGTTCTGTTTATTGTATAATGTACTTGTACTAATTACATGTAATTAAAATTGTGATTATTTAGTTTCTTATGGCTTAATATATTGAAAGTCAGATTATAACACTAACATGGCACTAAAGTTTCCACATGATGGCAACACATGGCATTCATTTATAACAAATTGATTAATTTCATTATGACAAAGACGCTATTAGTTCATGAAATTTAAATCAAATTTTAAGTGAAGTGTATCTGTTCAAAACTTGTCTATCAAATATTAAGATAATTCATATTGAAGAGCAACGTTTCAGCAAAAGACTTTAGGCTAGAGCCAGAGTGTTTTTATGCCCCCGGTAGGGTGACATATAGCAGTTGAACTGTCCGTCAGTCCGTCCGTCAGTCTGTCCCTCCGTCCGAAAACTTTAACATTGGCCATAACTTTTGCAATATTGAAGATAGCAACTTGATATTTGGCATGCATGTGTATCTCATGGAGCTGCACATTTTGAGAGGTGAAAGGTCAAGGTTAAGGTCATCCTTCAAGGTCAAAGGTCTAATATATGGCTTCAAAGCGGCGCAGAAGCGGGCATTATGTTTCTGACAAACACATTTCTTGTTGTTGAACAAATTTGAGGCCAAAATAAGGCCCCATTCCCATGTGGCAATAAAAGTGTGACTTAAATATGCGGTAAGAAAAATGCATCTTACTCAAATGTTAACATAACGTATATTTCAAAGGCGATCAAATTAATTCACAATTATCAATAATTGAATATAAGTTCACTTGGTAACAAACATTTCATGCGATGGGTATGGGATTAACAAATGAAAACACCAACACCAACAATTAATTTTTTTATTTTATAATTTACTAAAGTTAATTTTCTTCCATTATTTTAAAATCAGGATATACAAAGAATATATTTTTTATGTCCCCAGATCGAAAGATCGAGGGTATATTGTTTTTGGCCTGTCTGTCATTGTATGTGTGTGTGTGTCCCAAAACTTTTACCAAAACTTTAACCTTGGCCATAACTTTTGCAATATTGAAGATAGCAACTTGATATTTGGCATGCATGTGTATCTCATGGAGCTGCACATTTTGAGTGGTGAAAGGTCAAGGTCATCCTTCAAGGTCAAAGGTCAAAAAAACAAATTCAAAAACTTGAACCTTCTTCATAACTTTTGCAATATTGAACAAAGCAACTTGATATTTGGCATGCATGTGTATCTCATGGAGCTGCAAATTTTGAGTGGTGAAAGGTCAAGGTCATCCTTCAAGGTCAAAGGTAAAAAAAAATAATTCAAAGCGGCGCATTAGGGGGCATTGTGTTTCTGACAAACACATATCTTGTTTAAACATATTTCTTGTTTATATTGAACTGTTTGAAGCACTTCTGAATTATGATCCTTGATTTATATATTAATATCCAAGTTGCTAAATAAATGATTTCTTAGGTGAATTAATGAACTGTTCAGGAATCATTTCCAGACTTTTTTGCATGAGGAAATGCTCTGAAATTGTAAGTGTAGGTTGCTTTCATGAAGATCTTCAGGCTAAAATTTAAGTGATTGCTTATACTATAGCAGAAAGTGTTGTCCCTGAGTAGCCTGTGCAGACTGCACTGACTAATCTATGACGATACTTTATGCACAAGCATTTTTAGCTCCACTGGCCAAAGGCCAGCGGGGCTTATGTCATGGTCCTGTGTCCGTCGTGCGTGCGTGCGTAAACTTTTCCTTAAAACATCTTCTCCTAAACTACTGGTCCAATTCTATTGAAATTTCTCAGGAATGTTCCTGGGGTGAACCTCTTTCAAATTTGTTCAAATTATGCCCCTGGGGTCAAATTTGACCCTGCCCCGGGGGTCACAAAAATGAACATATGCTTATATAGGGTCTATTTTGTGAAAACTTTCAAACTCTACTCGTCCATAACCATTGGGCCTACCAAGTTTGTTCAAATTATGCCCCTGGGGTTTGACCCTGCCCCGAGGGTCACAAAATTGAACATATGCTTATATAAGGCCTATTGTGGGAAAACTTTAAAAATCTACTTGTCCATAACCGTATGGCATAGGGCTACCAAATTTGGTATGTAGTGACATGTAATAGTTCTCTTCTTAGTTTGTTCAAATTATGCCCCTGGGGTCAAATTTGACCCTGCCCCGGGGGATCACAAAATTGAACATATGCTTATATAAGGCCTATTTTGTGAAAACTTTAAAAATCTTTCTGTCCTTAACCATCGAGTCTAGGGCTATCAAATTTGGTATGTAGTGACATCTAATAGTCCTCTACCAAATTTGTTCAAATTTTATCCCTGGGGTCAAATTTGACCCTGCCCCGGGGGGTCACGAAATTGAACATATGCTTATATAAGGCCTATTTTGTGAAAACTTCGAAAATCTTCCTGTCCATAACAATCCGGCCTAGGGCTATCAAATTTGGTATGTAGTGACATCTTATAGTCCTCTACCAAATTGTTCAAATTTTATCCCTGGGGTAAAATTTGAACCTGCCCCGGGGGTCACAAAATTGAACATATGCCTATATAATGCCTTTTTTGTGAAAACTTTAAAAAAATTCTTGTCCATAACCATTAGGCCTAGGGTTACACAATTTGGTATGTAGTGACATTGTATAGTCCTCTACTTAGTTTATTCAAATTATGCCCCAGGAGTCAAATTTGACCCTGCCCTGGGGGCCACAAAATCGATTATATGCTTATATAGTGCCTATTATGTGAAAACTTTGCAAATCTTTCTGTCCTTAACCATAAGGCATAGGGCTACCGAATTTGGTATGTAGTGACATCTTATAGTTCTCTTCCAAGTTTGTTCAAATTATGCCCCTTGGGTCAAATTTGACCCTGCCCGGGGGGTAAAAAAACTGAACCTACGCTTACTTGGGGCCTATTTTGTGAAAACTTTAAAAATCTTTTGTCCATAACCATTGAACCTAGGGCTACCAAATTTGGTATGTAGTGACATCTAATAAACCTCTACCAAATTTGTTCAAATAATGCCTCTGGGGGGTCACAAAATTGAATAAACGCTTATAAAGCGCCTATTTTGTGAAATCTTTAAAAATCTTCTTGTCGAAAACCATTCAGACTATGGCTACCAAATTTGGTATGCAGTAACATCTTATAGTCCTCTACCAAGTTTGTTCAAATTATGCCCTTTGGGTCAGATTTGACCCTGACCCGTGGGTCACAAAATTGAACATAATATACGCTTATATTTTTCTTATTTTGTGAAAACTTTAAAAATATTCTTGTCCTTAACTCTAGGACCTAGGGCTACCATATTTTGTATGTACATGTAGTGAGATATAGTAGTCCTCTACAAAGTTTGCTCAAATTATGCCCCTGGGGTTAAATTTGACCCAGCCCAGGGGGTCACAAAAGTGTACATGTGCTTAAATAGGGCCTTTATTTAAGTATTTGCACATGCAGAGAATATTTGTTTCAGCCTTTTTTCAGCAGTGGAGCGATACAGGGCCATCATGGCCCTCTTGTATTATAAAGAATTTGATCATTTTGAACAAGAAAACCTCACAACATGCCTGCTATAAAACCACTGGTGCAATTAACTTTAGATTGCCTTAAGCCCCAGGTTGCTGCTTGCATGAATTGTTTTTTGATGAGCTTTTAATGGTGAAGTTGAAATGTTATTATAGGGATAATGTCACCTGTTCTTGGAAGTTGGAATCCTTATCTTGGTCACTCTAAGCCATCTGCTGTGCTGTAACAGTCAGATTTTGAATATTTAATTGCTACTTTTGCTATGTTAGAAATATACATATACTCTTTAATTACAAATGAAGAGGGTAACAAAAGCTTTGTATTTAATTAGCTTTTTACAGACGATAATCCCTAAGCAAACATTATATTTTACATTTTTCTTAGTCAGGAGCCTTATCTGCTTGTTTAAATATCATGTATATTTTAAATTGTTGAATCAATATAATTTTGCCATACTGTCAACAAGTCTGTTTAAGTGGTGTATGAAGAAAAAAATGTATGGAAGGTCAAGTGCAGAAATGTGAGGGGCTTTTTGTTTGCATTAAGTGGAAGGATAAAATCTGAGCAGCCAAATACTGTTTGCATAGTATTTTAAGATATATTTATTTCTCACCCCGGATCAGCTATTTAAAACATAGCGAGATGTATCATTGATATCAGTTTCCACCCCCACATGATTTAGATTAATATCTAAATTACTTATCAAATAAATTTTTTATAACAACTTATATGTCTTTGATCACATGCTTGAAATTTAAGTTTTATTCAATGGTAATGAAAGCATGTGGTTAATAAAATTGTCAATAGCACAATAAAACAGTGTTCATATTAAACTAGCATATCAAAGAAAAGCAATTTAGCAAGTCAGCAAGTTGACTTTTCTAAGTTCATGAATAAACACCCATTTGTTGTGCATAAACTGTGCATGAACTATTCCTCAAACATTCGCAGGGGTAATGTATTTAACTATGGTTTTTATCCCCACGCGCCGAATTGGAGCGGGGGGGATTATGTGGTTATCTCCGCCCTCCGTCCTAGCCACTATCTCCTCCTACACTATTAGCACTAGAACCTTGAAACTTAAACACATGGTAGCTATGAGCATTATGTGCCATAGTGCACTATTTGGAAATTTGATCTGACCCCTGGGTCAAAAGCTGCGGCGGGGATACTTGTTGGCAGCGGCCGCACTATTTCTAGTTAAGTATATTTGATACTTGATTTAATGTGTCATAACTGTCGTTCTTTTACAGGCTTTGATTTTTTTTTTTTTAGAAAATATTATATCACAAGGAAACTTTTTTGACCTATGACTTCATATTTCATGTGCGAATAAAAATTACAAAATGTATAGATATTTTGAAACTTTACTTCAGCCAATGTATCTAATATATCTTACCTGAGTATGGGCCACATTCTAGCTCTTAATGCACGTGCATTAAGTGTTTTCCAAGATAAGTCCGTGCAGTACACACAGGTTAATGTAAAACCATTACATTTTGTGTGGTACGAATTTTCCTGGATTTGGTTGGTCCGCTGAACCACCAAGTACCAACAATTATTTTTACATTTTTAATCGGAAATCGGTCATTTCCGAATGTCATTTCTGACATTTTCTTGTTGTTGGTTATCCGAGATATTTGTTATGTCCCCCACTATAGTAGTGGGGGACAATATATTGTTTTTGCCCTGTCTATTGGTCTGTTGGTTGGTCTGTTGGTTGGTTGGTTGGTTTGCGCCAACTTTAACATTTGCAATAACTTTTGCAATATTGAAGATAGCAACTTGATATTTGGCATGCATATGTATCTCATGGAGCTGCACATTTTTAGTGGTGAAAGGTCAAGGTCATCCTTCAAGGTCAAAGGTCAAATATATGGGTCAAAATTGCTCATTTTATGTACACTTTTGCAGTATTTCAATATTGAAGATAGCAACTTGATATTTGGCATGTATGTATCTCATGGAGCTGCACATTTTGAGTGGTGAAAGGTCAAGGTCATCCTTCAAGGTCAGATGTCAAATTTATGTGGCCAAAATCGCTCATTTTATGAGTACTTTTGCAATATTGAAGATAGCAACTTGATATTTGGCATGCATGTGTATCTCATGAAGCTGCACATTTTGAGTGGTGAAAGGTCAAGGTCAAGGTTATCCTTCAAGGTCAGAGGTCAAATATATGTGGCCCAAATCGCTAATTTTATGAATACTTTTGCAATATTGAAGATAGCAACTTGATATTTGGCATGCATGTGTATCTCATGGAGCTGCACATTTTTAGTGGTGAAAGGTCAAGGTCAAGGTCATCCTTCAAGGTCAAATATATGGGTCAAAATTGCTCATGTAATGTCACTTCTGAAATATTGAAGCTAGCAATTTTATATTTCAATTGCATGTGTATCTCATGGAGCTGCACATTTTGAGTGGTGAAGGGTCAAGGTCAAGGTCATCCTACAAGGTCAAACGTCATATAGGGGGACATTGTGTTTCTCAAAGACATCTTGTTTTTTGAAATAGTTACTTGACCATTTCTTCCACTGAATCGTTAGTGGCCTGTGTCAATAATCCTTTAGTCGTAGACTGAGCCTTTGCAGGGTCGGTTAATCCTGCTATAGTGGGAGAACGTGTCTGTACTATTCCCGTTTTCAACCATTTTGAAAGAGACATTGTTTGATTGAGATATGCTAGTAAATAAAATATGTTGTTTTCTTGATAAGTGTTTGGGTAATAATACTTTTTAAATCAAGCATGGTATTTAAACTGTACATCAATGATTGTTCTCTTTTACATGTGTCGTCAAATTAACAGTTTGCAGATATATCACATATGTCAATTAGTGCCAATTAAAATTAAAAGATACATAACAGTTTTCACACGTGTATTTTGGGGACCTTAATTATTATTAGTAATTTGTTACTACTAGGGGACCAATTTCGCTGAGAATTGCAAATATTGTCAGAGCAACATAGATGGCAATAAGCGAGCTGGGACTCACAATTGCGCCGCTTCATCGCTCTTAACGAAAAATATCGGCAACACTTTCATGCTTCAGTGCACATTAACCTCAAGTTATGCTGTCAACACAGATTAGCAGATTATGCTTGGTTATAAATCTGGTTGTTTAAATAAAAGTTTAATTATTATGATGGTCAGTCTTCCCCAAAAATTTGAAATCTACGAAATATGTGTCAACAAATTAGTTGTCTTTTATTTGAAATCCACGAAATTTACACGTGTCAACGAATAATTTTTTATTTTTTATTTTTAAACCACAAAATTTCATACTGGCGAATAATCTATATGTTTACAGTAATCAGGGAGTACACCTGCCTAAACTGGAATTTCCCTAACAAGTGACTTCATTAAAACAAAAAATACAAATACAATATAACCAGGAAGTGTTGTCCCTGATTAGCCTGTGTGGCCTGCACAGGCTAATCTGTAATGACACTTAACACACATGCATTGTACCCCTGAGAGTGGCTCATTTATATGATATATTTGCTTTACATCTGCTTAAGTACATAGTTTCAAATTGTTATATTTTCAGGATGAATGCACTTCAGGAGGGCACACCGCCATAAAAACGGGTACTACATGAATGGTTCCACAGGCCAGGGTGGGGAATCAACAGCTTCACTGCTGCAGGAGCCAAAGATCCCCACCCGTGAAAACCCAGAACAGTTTTTACCTATTCCTAGATTAAAATTCTGGCAAGCAGCAGCCATAGTGTTTGTCATATCAGTTGTGTGCTTTGCAGTAACTTACAATGGTGACTTCGTGTTCGATGACAGCGAAGCCATTGTGGGGAATAATGATCTCTTGCCCGAGTCCTCCGTTTGGGATTTGTTTAACAACGACTTTTGGGGCAATAAGCTCGACTCCAAAACCAGTCACAAGTCTTATAGACCTTTGACTGTGTTGACATTTAGGTAAGTGTCTTTGGTACTACATAATTATGTAGCTTTTGTGTGTGTCAAATTTTTGGTTGCAATTAAGCCCCACTCCTAATCTAAATAGTTTATTTGTTGCCAAAATGACTGTTAAAATTTCAGCATTGAAGGTCTCCAAACAGCCGTATAAACAGTGATCTTTTTCCTTCTTTGGACGGGTCCGGTAAATGGACCCGTTCTCAATGACCTAAGGACCCGTTTCAAAAAATTAATCGGACCCGTCCCAATTTCCGAAAAAATACAAAAAATCCCAATCAAAATCGATTAATAAATCCCCGAAAACGCCAACTTGATGTATTTCAAGACCGTTTTAACTTGCGGGCTATTTGACTTCTCAATCATTGACTGGTTTAACATTTAACATAACATTCGTACATTAAATACATATATGTTATTGAGAAATATAAGTCTGTCTGAATTTTCTTCAACTAAGGCAATATTTGCCATGAGTCACAAAAGTAAGTATTACAGAAAGAAATTAAAGCCTAGTGAAGCCAAAAGCAAATAAGCGATTTTGGCTTCGTAAAAAGTGCGGCTTCAGTTTCTCAAAAAGTACGGCTTTTGTTCGTCCACCTATTCCTCTTAGTACCCTGCAACAAAAATTGTCGAAGATGTCAGTAGCCAAATGCAGATTGACAACGAACATGACAGAGCTATTGGTACAAGTCCTACAATACTTGCAACTGTTGATGACAATGTGTATAAAAATAGAGAACTCTGTCTGTAACAATCTGTGTTCCGATAGCATGTTGTTGTTTGTGCGTTCCCAAATGGGTGAAAAAAATCACTGGTATAAGTTTAACCTTAATATATAATAAAATTCTCAATTGTTTGCAACCCCCCTCCCCCCCCCCATACACACAATTTGCCTTTTTTTTTCAAAGAGATTTTCCCAACCCAGACAGCCTCGGCCCCGTTCACGAAATGGTGAAAAAACAATCATATCCTTGTTTCCTATCTATTCGTCATTTCTATCTATTTGGCCACTTTTTTAATGACGTAATTTTATTCTTAATACCAGGGCATCGAAATTACATTTTAAGGCACACGTCCTGCTGGTACATGATTTTCAACTTGTCATTAAATGTGTAAGTCAGGATTGATAAATTAGCCAGGGTTTTTTATCTGATTTTGGGGAAAGGGCCTGACCTTTTTTGAGGGGAAAAAAATATAGCGAATCCCAGAATTTGGGGAAAAAAATAACGCAAAACGCTGGATTTTGGGGAAAATAAGGAAAGTCTTAAATAATCAATTCAACATATTTTACTGTTTTTAAAACAAATTCAAGGCAACAGATAGTTTAATAATGCAATATGTTCTATTTTCTACACTGGATCAGGTTAACTTATGTATATAAAGTTAAAAAAAATAAATAAATAAACCCAACTTCAAGGGGAAAGGTTGTATCATGTTGTATGATTTAATATGACTGTACTTCATGGAGTGAATATAAGAAATATTAGATAAACAAGTTATTTAACCTGTTGTACCTTTATTTACACAAAAAATGTACATTGACTTTAGATATGTAATAAAAATGCGCCTGTCATATCCAAACTGAACCATTAACATGTTTAAACTAGTTTTTGGACATCAAGAATTTTACAGACTGAATAAATGCTTTAAAGGCTCAAATGCAAATATTCTTATTTCTAATTCATCTGTACTTATCAATGTTTTACATATAAATATGCCATTCTTGTCTGCAAGTGTCTGCAAGAACTGACAAAACATTCAGCATCTTGCAGACTGTCATTGAAACATAGGGCTTTAGTAGACTTGGAGTGCGTTTCACTAACATAGCGTATATTTACGCAACTTTAGGTTTACGCACAGAATATACGCCGAACGTAAAATAATACGTACGCCGTTTCACTAAAATGTGCGCAAAATTTACGCTGCGTGTAAGTGTTGTTAAGCCTGTCAGGTACGCGCGGACGCGTAAGAAAGTAATCGTCTGCAACAGTATCTACTGTAAAGCGAGATTATAAGATTTTTTTACATGTGTTAAATTGTAATATATTGATAAAATATATTACAATAACACAAAATAGGCAAAAAAAATTATACATTGAAGACGAATTTCAAAACATGCAGCAAAGACAAATTAGCGCCCCGAGCCGATTGTGACGAATGTATTTCGTACATATTTTCCTACAATAACCAAATCGTGCTGGCGACCGGCCGATGATCGCACGGAAACTGGTCCAATTTGTAGCATCGGGCGGCGTCCGGATTATTTAAGTCTCATGATCAACACACGGGTATTGCCCGGCGATCGCCCGACATCGGATTCATTGAACGCGTATCGGCAACAGTAAAGGTATTTCCCAGAGGCATATACATCGGCCGGCGACCGTCTGATTGCCAGAGGGCCTCCGCACGATGCCCGACGGACGCCGGACGATGCTCGTTATTATACACGTACAATGAATCCGATGTCGGACGCAGGCAGGGCGATAAATGTTCGTTGATCGTCCGATCTTTTTTCGATCTCAACTCAATTCCTTCCCGGGCCCGATGGCGGGTAAAACAAACTGTCATCCAAGACAGATCGGCGTTACGCCAATGTTTCTGATTTACGCAAATTACATATCTGGCGTAAATTTACGACAGAATTTACGCACTGCGTTAATTTACGCTGTTTAGTGAAATGCGATTTTGAGAAAATGATTTGCGTACGCAAATATTTACGGAAATTATTTGCGTCCGCAGCTTAGTGAAACGCACTCTTGAAGATGTCCAGAGGTCCTGTTAATATATGAGCCATGTTCTGGGAAAACAGGACTTAATGCATGTGCGTAGTCTGAGTGTCATCCTAGATTATCCTATGCAGTTTGCACACTGCTAATCAGTGACGAAACTTTCCACCTAAACTGGATTTTGGCTAGGAAGAGACTTCCTTGTAACAAAAAAAAGAACATTTAAGCGGAAAGTGTCCTTTGTGATAAGCCTCTGAGGACTGCACAGGCTAATCCGAAAGAACACTTTTTGCAAATGCATTAAGCTCCTTTTTCCCATAGTACCACTGGAGTATTTTGTGAGGTATGAGTATATGCCTGTTGGCAATTTCAGGTGGAGTTATGCCTTAGGAAGTGGCCTTAACCCTTTGTACTTCCACATTCCAAACATCGTTCTTCACGGCATTGTCAGTGTCCTGTTGCTATGCATGTTCTCCATTTTGTTTGGAGGATATTCTGTTTCCATGACTACGGGGCAGCTAGAGTTCAAGGCAGCAAGGTCATCCCTGTTGTGTGCAGCTTTGTTTGCTGTTCACCCCATTCACACAGAAAGTGTAAGCATTGTTTTGTTTGTATAAATTAACAAAGTAAATACATGTGAATCTAAGCATATTTGTTGTACAATATATTGGTGGGTGTTTTTACAGCTTTGATGTGAATGACATTATTTTTGTTCTCGTTTTTGAAAATGAATAAGACATAAAGAGGATATTTGTTCATGTTAGTGTAACATCGTTTGTTATTTCACAAGTGATCATAGAAAATATATTTTGACTATTGGCGCAGCCACGAGTGAAAATATTATTTGTCTATGATCACAAGTGAAATAACAAACGATCTTACACTGACATGAATAAATTTTCTGTTTCTTTTATGCCCCTTTTTATGTCCCCCACTATAGTAGTGGGGGACATATTGTTTTTGCCCTGTCTGTTGGTCTGTCTGTTGGTCTGTCTGTTTGCGCCAACTTTAACATTTTGCAATAACGTTTGCTATATTAAAGATAGCAGCTTCATATTTGGCATGCATGTGTATCTCATGAAGCTGCACATTTTGAGTGATGAAAGGTCAAGGTCATCCTTCAAGGTCAGAGGTCAAATATATGTGGCCAAAATCGCTCATTTTATGAATACTTTTGCAATATTGAAGATAGCAACTTGATATTTGTCATGTATGTGTATCTCATGGAGCTGCACATTTTGAGTGGTGAAAGGTCAAGGTCAAGGTCATCCTTCAAGGTCAGAGGTCAAATATATGTGGCCCAAATCGCTTATTTTATAAACACTTTTGCAATATTGAAGATAGCAACTTGATATTTGGCATACATGTGCATCTCATGGAGCTGCACATTTTGAGTGGTGAAAGGTCAAGGTCATCCTTCAAGGACAGAGGTCAAATATATGTGGCCCAAATCGCTTATTTTATGAATACTTTTGCAATATTGAAGATAGCAACTTGATATTTGGCATGCATGTGTATCTCATGGAACTGCACATTTTGAGTGGTGAAAGGTCAAGGTCATCCATCACAAGGTCAAGGTCATCGTACAAGGTCAAACATCATATAGGGGGACATTGTGTTTCACAAACACATCTTGTTCAAGAAAATAATTAACAGCTGTTTCCTTTTCGTTGAAAAGTTACCCTATGAAAACGATTCTATTCACAGAACATGACATAAAAGTTTGATTTACTTAATTGTCACTTATAATTATGTCACTTATGAAGTCACTTAAATGATGTAAAAAATGGTCAATTTTTTATATTTTCTCATTTGTATTTGTTGGCAAAACTTTTCCTAATCACCAGAATCGCTAGTTGCAGCTACTGAAAATATGTACACTAAATGGAACATTTCAACCACCCCGAGGAGACTGATTTCAAAATTCAAGCACAATAGCAAAGGACAGTTAAGACGCCTAAAAAACGCACTGCTAACAAGAGCACCGCATACGGGTGCCAGGCTCGGCTGCGGGTGCAGTTTTGAATAGATGAAAGCTTTTTTTTTTTTTTTTTTTTTTAGAGGTCACAGTGACCTTTGACCTAGTGACCCAAAAATGGGTGTGGCATGTAGAACTCGTCAAGGTGCAGATACATATGAAGATTAAAAGTTGTAGGTTGAAGCACTTTGATTTTAGAGCCAATGTTCAAAACCTTGACAAAATGTTAAGGTTTTAGCACGACGCAGACGACACGACGACGGACACGACACAAGTGGCTGGCTATGACAATACCTCGGGTTTTCTCCGAAAACAGCCCAGCTAATGATGCCTGCAATAAAGTAACTTATACAAGCAGTGATTTTTTCGCTTGACATTTTACAAATTACAGCCTGTGCCTCTTTGATTGGGAAAAAATTGCAATAGAAAATGTAATTTGGAAAAATTCAATATATTTAATATGATTATTAATAATAGTAAACAAATTGTTCAAAGGTGCATGTTTAACTGCTTTCTAGAATTTATATTATGAAGTGCTAGGGAATTAAATTGCTGTATAATAAACTCAATAAACAAATTATTGAGTTTATTGGAAAAGTTTTGTTTTTTTTAATGAAATTTTGGTCAGATTTTGTCAAGAAAATATTACTTTTACCATCGGGAAACAGCCTTTTTTACTTTTAGTAACTGGAAAACAGCCTGTTAGAGGCTGTAATTTAATTTCGGCAGCACAAAATCACTGATAAGTTATGTCTTCTATCTTTTGTTTGCAGGTGTCAGGCATAGTAGGCCGGGCAGACCTCCTGTGTGCGGTGCTATTTATTGGTTCATTCTTACTCTATGTGAAGTCCTGCTCAATAGGTAATGGTATTGAGAAACCCGGCTTTAATCCATGTGTGTATTGTGTCAGCCCAGATTAGCCTGTGATGATGATGATGATGATGATGATGATGATGATGATGATGATGATGATGATGATGATGATGATGGCGATGATGATGATGATGATGGTGATGCTGCTGCTGCTGCTGCTGATGATGATGATGATGATGATGATGATGATGATGATGATGATGATGATGATGATGATGATGATGATGATGATGATGAAAGAAAGCTCTTTTAAATGAAAATCCAGTGGAATTTGTTGTCTCTGATTAGCCTGTGCCTGTGCAGACTGCACAGGCTTATCTAGGATAACACTTTATGCACATGCATTAAGCCCTGTTTTCCAATCTGTATACTTATCCTGCTATTTATCATAATTCATGTTTATGATTTTAGGAGTTATAAGAAAATCTGGCTTGTTGATATTAGGGGACTAGTGTACAGATGTTTGCATTTTTGAAGTTTTTCATTAACTACTTTGCATTTAAAAATTGATAATGAGAATTTAATGACCCCTGTATGAAACAAGAATACAATAAAAGAAAGAAAACAAAGAGGAAAAAAATAAATCTTGCCTGGACTTTAACCACTGACCCTTAGAGTAAAAGGCTAGCCCCTTAACCACTCAGCTATCGGCGCAACCATAAATTGTGTTGTATAAAAATATAACAATAACAACACAACTCTTCAAGTTTTTCAATCGTTTCAAGTTCGTAATTCATTATAATTTTATAAATTTCTAACGATGATTATTCATTAATAAAAATGTACTTTCAGTATGAGTCTCTGTCATTAATGATATTTCGATCACAAGTGTACATTGTTCATTTATTGTTGAATCTAGCTGTGACAAAAAATGAAAATTTTTCATTTTAACAAATCCCTAATGGAAAAGTTACAGAGCATATTTTTGAATAAAATAGCTTGTTTATATTAATTTACCATAAGTTGTCACATAACGCTTACCCATGTAAAGCGCCCATCCCGTTTTTTAAATTCCTAAATGAAGAAAAAATATCTCAGGTCATTGGAAAGCATTGTATCGATTATATATAATTATCTGGGGTCATATTTTCCCGCAACATCAATCGGTCTGGATAGAAATGGGGGAAAAGTATCCGAAAATTTATATCCGAAATCTTGACAAATTACGTTAAAACATATACCATTGATTTTGCCATTCATTAAGGTGGTATAATAAATGTACAAGTAAAATTCCCTTAGGCATTTTTTTTAAAGGAACATACGAGTTTTCTCAACTGGTTTTATCATTCCCTATTTCATTGTTGTTTCGTGTGCTGTTTTATCAGACTTTTGTTTCATCGTTGTCAATATTATTATTATGTGTAAGTCTATACCGATGTTATAAATCGTTGTCGACTCGATAATAGCTTACAAACATGCACTGAACCAAACAAATGTCTGTGCCTAGGTTGGCTACTGACAATAACAAAACCAAATAATTAAGAAATAATTTTTGTACGTTATAGTTTGTTGTCAAATAACCCACGGCAGATAGTTTAGATGCGTAGGGATTAAATCACGTGACAAGTGCGAAGCATGAGTGATTTGAAATCACACGTCTCATTTTCCGGTCGTGGGCTATTCAACAACAAACTATAAAGTACACGAATTATTTCGATTCTAACACGGTTTTTACTAAAGATTTATACAATGTATATTATTTTTCTTGTGTACTATTTTATGTGATGTTCCGCCCATAAAAAATAACTTTCGGCTATTCTGTCGATCAGATCCGCTACTTTCATTCATAATCATATTACCGGATTATTACGCTGGTGGAAAGTGTATCGGCATGTTTTGTTTAGTTACAGCGCGTGCTTTCAGTGTATAAGATCCGCCCATAATTATTGCAGAATAACCCAGACATTTTCTTCTTTGTTTATATGAAAGTTTTCACGTGCCGTGTTAGAATCGTTTTTTACTTCTATCTCAGATAATATTAAATTTATTACAGTTTACAGTGATAACAATACATTACAATTGCAACATATTGTTTCGTATCACATGCACATCAATTAACATCGAAGAACGATTATAATTAAACCATGCAGTGCGCGCAGTCACCTTAGCAGACAAAACAGAGAAACCGCTATAACAATAATTGCTATCAATAGACATACAATGATACCGATAATCGATCGATATGTACATCACAGGCCTTAAGTCTCTTAAATTGTTTTGTGATCTTTTAGTTTGCAAAATTTTCGACCACCCTCATTTATTTCGGATGTGTCTTTAATCCGCTGTTCACAAGTTTTTTATTCTTGGTCTGACGTGCTATAAACCGGTCCTGACCAGTTTAGAGACTGCAGCGAATGGTTTATCACACCTAATCAAGATATGAATGTCATTAGGGTGTATTAGCATCTGCACTGTGTAATCGATTTCATGACATGGGAATTTTAGCAAACAGAATAGGACCGACTGTTTGGGATTTTCAATCGGTCTTTCATGACCCCAATCGGTCTAGGACCGACAAAACCGAAAAATATGATCCCTGATTATTATTATAAATATACCGGATTTATATAGCGCCCTTTTCATGCAACAGTGCACGTTCAAAGGCGCTTAAATAAAATATGTAACAGGCAAACATTTTGAATTTGAAATTTGGAGGTAAAAATCTGTGCATCAGTGCTGCAGCTACGCCTAAATTGAAGGGCCAGCCCTGCCCTCCCGAACCTCCGCCCTGCCCTTCCTGGGCCCCCCCCCTGCCCTTAAAAAAAAACAAAACAAAAAACAATTATTTTTTTTACATTTGATAATTAATAAATCTCTTATTACATTGTAATTCATGTATTCCTAATTGTAGACATTATATTTGAATAGTTTAATTATAATGGGAATAATATATTCTAACAATTATTAATAACATATAAATTAACATACAACAGGAAGCATTCCAGAAACGCCTGCGCGCTCTAAAGTGCCCTTTTGACAAAATACTGCGCATAAAAATGCTCTTTTTACAAAAAAGCCCCCCCCTGCCCTTTTTTAAATCCTAGCTGGAGCACTGATGCATTGTACGTGACAACTTACAGTTATAGTAGCAGATAATTTGTTTGGTACTTTAAAATAAATTAAAAAATGCGCAAAAGGAAATTAATACACCTTATGCAAGTCAACAAATTTCTCAGACTCAGATTCTTGTATAGAATTGTTATGATGTTCCAGTTGAAAAATAAACAACAATATCTCCAACATTCATTTAACGCAATAAATATGTTGTGTTAATACAATCAAGGTGTTCACTAGATTTTCTTGTTATTTTAACATTCTATTTCCGAAATTCAGTAACAAGACATCTTGTACACATAATTCTATCCCGGTTCTTGTTAAGTGATCCTTTATTAACAAATCATTCTATTGCAAAAAGTATGTTTTTTCCTAAATCCAGATCCTAAATTCACATTTAATGGTTTGACTTTCAGATACATGCATTAACATATATTTGTTTGGTGAAGAAATATAGCCTAACCCATTTTACTGATTTGTTTATGTTCATGATTTTCTATTGTATGTAAGTTTTATAAAAAAAAAGAAATGTAATTAATCAAACAATGATACTTTTTACCAATTTGAAGTTTATTGACACGAAAATTCCCAATAAGATTGGTATTGGTCAAATTCCAAAAATGGTACAAAAAAGCCCTAATATTTAAAAAAAGTCAGTTATAGGGTAGGAAAAAGTCCTGTCTCACATTAGACTCAATATATTTATGCCCCCCTTCGGAGAAGAGGGGGTTAATTGTTTTGCACATGTCGGTCCGTCAGTCCGTCTGTCCACCAGATGGTTTCCGGATGATCAATCAAGAACGCTTAGGCCTATGATCATGAAACTTCAGAGGTACATTGATCATGACTGTCAGATGACCTCTATTGATTTTCAGGTCACTAGGTCAAAGGTCAAGGTCACAGTGACTCGAAATAGTAAAATGGTTTCCAGATGATAACTCAAGAATGCTTACGCCTAGGATCATGAAACTATATAAGTACATTGATCATGACTGGCAGATGACCCCTATTGATTTTCAGGTCCCTAGGTCAAAGGTCAAGGTCAGAGTGACACAAAATAGTAAAATGGTTTCCGGATGATAACTCAAGAATGCTTACGCCTAGGATCATGAAACTTCATAGGTACATTGATCATGACTGGCAGATGACCCCTATTGATTTTCAGGTCACTAGGTCAAAGGTCAAGGTCACAGTGACTCGAAATAGTAAAATGGTTTCCGGATGATAACTCAAGAATGCTTACACCTAGGATCATGAAACTTCATAGGTACAATGATCATGACTGGAAGAGGACCCCTATTAATTTTCAGGTCACTAGGTCAAAGGTCAAGGTCACAGTGACACGAAACAGTAAAATGGTTTCCAGATGATAACTCAAGAATGCTTATGCCTAGGATCATGAAACTTCATAGGTACATTGATCATGACTGGCAGATGACCCATATTGATTTTCAGGTCACTAGGTCAAAGGTCAAGGTCACAGTGACTCGAAACAGTAAAATGGTTTCTGGATGATAACTCAAGAACGCTTACGCCTAGGATCATGAAACTTCATAGGAACATTGATCATGACTGGCAGATGACCCCTATTGATTTTTAGGTCACTAGGTCAAAGGTCACTGTCAGAGTGACTCTCAACAGTAAAATGGTTTCCGGATGATAACTCAAGAATGCTTACGCCTAGGATCATGAAACTTCATAGGTACATTGATCATGACTGGCAGATGACCCCTATTGATTTTCAGGTCACTAGGTCAAAGGTCAAGGTCAGAGTGACACGAAACAGTTAAATGGTTTACAGATGATAACTCAAGAATGCTTACGCCTAGGATCATGAAACTTCATAGGTACATTGATCATGACTGGCAGATGACCACTATTGATTTTCAGGTCACTAGGTCAAAGGTCAAGGTCACAGTGACTCGAAATAGTAAAATGGTTTCCGGATGGTAACTCAAGAATGCTTACACCTAGGATCATGAAACTTCATAGGTACAATGATCATGACTGGCAGATGACCCCTATTAATTTTCAGGTCACTAGGTCAAAGGTCAAGGTCACAGTGACACGAAACAGTAAAATGGTTTCCAGATGATAACTCAAGAATGCTTATGCCTAGGATCATGAAACTTCATAGGTACATTGACCATGACTGGCAGATGACCCCTATTGATTTTCAGGTCACTAGGTCAAAGGTCAAGGTCACAGTGACTCAAAATAGTAAAATGGTTTCCGGATGATAACTCAAGAATGCTTACACCTAGGATCATGAAACTTCATAGGTACAATGATCATGACTGGAAGATGACCCCTATTAATTTTCAGGTCACTAGGTCAAAGGTCAAGGTCACAGTGACAAAAAACATATTCACACAATGGCTGCCACTACAACTGACAGCCCATATGGGGGGCATGCATGTTTTACAAACAGCCCTTGTTTTTATGGCAACAACCATACCCCTCCTCTTGTACCCTCACCCCCTTCATTGCTAGATCCAATTCTTAAATAAGTAACTTGCAGGCTGTTCCGGTTTAAGGCTGGTTGCACACAGCCATTTTCATCTAACAATATTTCACAAGTTATTTTACTTTACAACATTTCACAAGCTCTTTCACTTTAAAACATTTCACATGTTATTTCACTTTAAAACATTTTAGTTGCTATTTCACTTTACAACATTTGAATGCTTTTTCACTTAACAACATTTCACATGCTATTTCAGAAACTCAGAGATATGACTCAAGGTATTCAATATTCCGTCCAGAGCAGTTCTCGTTGGGCTACCTGCTCTCTAGCATGCTGCTCTGTATGTTGGCAGTGCTGTGCAAGGAGCAGGGCATCACCATCATTGTAAGTGGCTTTTATCTTCTATACTCTTTTCCCCATGAGAAGCAAAGTTAAAATGTCTATGTGCAAACAGCACAAAACCAGAACAGCCTGCAAGTAACTCGCAGTCTGTTGAGGTTTTAAGCTGTTTGCTGCTCATTAGTATCTTAAGGTTGGAAATGAAGCCCTTTAAACTTGAATTTAGTAAGAAAGTTATTTAATTACATTCAACTTTCGATGGGGCTACCAATGTGTCAAGATATTATGTAAGTGGTCAAGGGTTAACCTTTTACCACTCAAATACGAAGTGTGAGGCTCTTGTAGTCCCTTATAAAGTCAAATTAAATTTAAGACCATTCTCACTAGTTTTAAGATATAATGGCTTCATTGACAGCAAACAGCATAAAACTTTAACAGAATATCGGGTTACTCGCAAGATGTTCTGGTTTTAGGCTGGTTGCATATAGCAATTTTCACTTGGCTTTTGAGTGGGAAAATGTTTATTTTTCTTCAGGTAATCAGATGTAAGTGAAAACAGAAACAATCTGAAAAAAATACGTATTACATTATCGTGTCTTGAATTTATGGCCTGACATGGAACTTTCGACAAGATACTATTGAATATTCAGATTTTTATTTCAAACAAATGATTTGGTCATGTTTCCATGGTCTTATTTCGTATAATATTTATAAAAATCATTTTAACAGTAAATGCAAATATGGTATATAATAACTTCTTCAGATAGAACTTTAAACTATTAGGAGTTTGTTTGGAAAACAAACTGGTTATATACCACTATTTAGGATTAAGAAGCATTCATTGAGTGACTGTTTTATGATAAATTTAAATATTTACATAATTATTTAGTTGCGTCTTACCAAAATGGGTTTTATCAATTTAATTGTGACCAGCATAGCTCCAGACCAGCTTGTACAATTGCTACAGGAGCTACCCTGGCTACAGGAGCTACCGTGGCTTCAGGAGCTACCCTGGCTACAGGAGCTATCCTGTCTGCTATACATTTGAGCAAGGTTTGGTGGTCTCATCAGCATACAGGGTAGCTGCAGGGATCTGCAGGCTTGTCTGGAGCTATGTTGGCCACATATGGAATAAGACCCATTTTAGCATGACCTAGCTCATATACAATCAGTTTTTGTTTGTATGTATACACATACTGTGCGGATGACCTTGCAATCAATGTAGATGTACTTTTCATTTATCCCATTTACAGGGGATATGCAGTGCATACGACATCGTTGTCATTTGTGGAGTGGACTTGCTGGAATTGGTTGGTCTCCGCAAAAAATGTCAACAGAATGGAAAGTCACAGGTTAGATTAATACACTTCAATATTAAGATGATGCTTAGTTCAACAGTTTTTGAAAGTCATCTTCCAGTATAGATATAAAATCTAAATGTAAATGCATATAAGTAACTAAGTTTTGAAAAGTTAACATTTTTGTAACAAGTGTTTTCTTCTTTTTATGATATACATGTAGATACATCAATCTAAGATATATACGCCCTTGAGGTATACTGTAAAAAAATGTTATGGGGGAATGGAACTTGTAAAGCTTCAATAAAATCAATAAACTTTTATCTTTCTAAAAAGCCATTCCATGCTGTAAAAGTTTCATTAAAAAAATGAAGCCAAATATATGGTTTATTTGGCATATTGCTAAGAAAACTTCCTCACTGTTGCCCATAAAAGTGATGCTTATGAGGGTGCGATAGGACTTACCAGTACCCATATGTTGCAAATAACTTTGATTATCAAAGTCCAAATAGTTATTTTCAAAAACAACTTGCCACAATTGGATAATATCATCAGCATGAACAGTTTACATCGCATGAAGAATAAAAAGTGACAATTTATAATAACAGGAAATAAACCAAAATCCACAAAACTGATAATTATAAATAATAATAAAACTGTTTGATAATCACATTACGTAAATGCAGCTTCAAAAACAACGAGGTTGTATTGGCCTTATTTTGATTCAAATCATGAACTAGTACTCTAAGCTCAGGGTTGGTATTCAAAAATATCTTGAAGGAGATCTCAATTTGAGATGTACTTAGGAGAAATTTTCAGATAATATATTATGTTAGAATTCAATTTTTTCAGCTGACGAAAAGATTAGTTATAATCACTTAAGCTTATAATCACTTAAGCAGTGTTTACTTGTTTAAATTGTGTTAATGTGAGTATACCCACTTTCTTGAAAAAGCCAAGGACTTCAAGAATTGTGAATTTAAGGAATTTTCTAGGTTTACCCTAGTAGCTTTGCGACTATGGGTCAAGATGTTTGACTTATATTTTGTCCAGCAATAACAACCTCTGTGAATGTAAGAAAGCCAATAATGTTTGCAAACTACAAAGTGAAAGAAACCAATGGCTACTGAAAATATTGAGGTGTATTTTTACAATTTAAGCATGCATTTATGAAATAAACCTGCATAAAGGTACATTTATTCACACACTACGGTATAAAGCAAATAATGGGCAGTCTAATGATGATTTTTAAGTTTTTCATGAAAAAAAAATTATGTACTAGTGTAATGTTGTCTATCACTCTCAGGCTACACAGGCATGGGTGGTAAGCCTGATAAAGCGCCACCTGGTGTTGTTGTCTGCTGGCCTACTGGTGTTCCTGTACCGCTGGAGGATCATGGGATCGGCCCCGCCCGTGTTCCAGGTGTTTGACAATCCACACTCCTTTGTGAATAACACTGTGATCAGGGTAAGTCTTGTAAATGCTGTAGTTTGTTATTTTTTATCCTCTGCCAAAGGCAGAAGGATGTATGTAGTAGCTTTGTCCATCTGTCTGTCTGTCCGTCAGTCCATCCGTCTGTCTGTCACAAAACTTTGCATGGCTTTATCTCAGAAATTATATGATATATCAATGTGAAACTTCATGGGTGTATAGATATCAATGAGAAGTTCCATGCACATAAACCATAACCCTACTTTAACTCTAAACAAGAGTTATTGCCCATTGTTGTTGTTTTTTTGTATGATCTAACTTTTCACTGCTGTATCTCGGTTACCATACAATACTACAAAAACTCCAAAAAGCAGAAAGTGTTGTTTATGGGACTATATATCACACATATGCAGTTAAGTAATCTATGTTTCCACAGAGCGCGGCTAAATTTTAATTTAATCATATTCACAAAAATGTATTCACACTAGAGCTGCAACGATTCACCAACAGCTCGATTCGATTTGATTTCGATTTCAGACACTCCGATACTGATTTTTTCGATTTGATTCATCTTCAAACCTAGTTTTATCATATATTCACTCTTCTGCCTTAAAATAAACATTTCTGTTCAAAAGTGTCGCATACCTAGATATCTTGGGCATTTGTCAAATTGTGTGTTTGTTTGATATAGTTTGGTTGGTTCAACAGTGTTTTAAAAAGCTGTTGAAAGTGTGTAAAATTAACATTTGTAAGGGATATTTTGCAAGAAACTGCCAATTGTCTTTCAAACTATGTCAATATTTCAATAAAACACATAAAAAAGAATAGCAAATTAGGACTCAATTATAATATAAAAAATCTTCTGACTAGAAGATTGTGTTGAATACACAATAATATAAAATTAAATAAATAATCATAAGAACATCTGGAATCAGTGGAGTGATAGTACTATCACTATTATACTTATATCCAAAACCGCTACAAGCATGTCTACTATTTAGCCGTGACAGCATCACCTGTTACCTGTAGGACAAAGCACATTCCCTAATAAACTTAACAAATTCCCAACAGAAACAGAACTACTTTTCTGTCTGGCGACTTGAGTAGTTGCACTTGTGCTACCTCTTAGTCTTGCTAAATCAACGTTATGTTTGCATCCATGAAGAACAGTTTACACTTTGCTTTGTCGGGAGGGCTACCAACCCAAAACACACAATACTGCCACACTTTTGATTTTAGCTTCTTATGCGCGTCTGATAATTTCAATTTGTTGGCCACAACTTGTTCTGCCATTTTGACGCTTTTTCTGAAAGTAGACCATAACGCGCTTATTGATTGGATGACTAAAGTAATAAGCAGCCAATCGCGCGCATCGTAATTTCAGATAAAGATAAAATCTACACCTTCCCATATCAAATAGTCAGAATACAGCGAGCTTTACGTATCTAAGTATATATGTCTATATGGTAAAGAATCGAATCGAATTTGGTAGGTTTGGTATCGTAATCGAATCGACGCATTTCGAACCGATTTTTGATGCATCGGATCGAATCGTTGCAGCTCTAATTCACACGCATTCTTAACCGTTTATGGTGATCTACAATGACGTTTCTTTACAGTTGTTTCTTTTTTTCAGAGCACAAACTACAACTACTTGTACTCCATAAACCTTTGGCTACTTCTCAATCCCTGGTGGCTGTGTTTTGATTGGTCAATGGGCTGCGTTCCTGTCATTGAGTCATTGGCCGATCCCAGAGTGCTTGCAGCCTTCAGTGTCTGGATTTTCATTGGTTGTCTTGTGTGGGCGTGCCTTAAGGGACCAATTACCCAAGATCAGAGGTATGTGATGCTTCAATAGAAATTTTGATGTTTGTATCATATAATTTAAAAAAAAAAGCCATAGATCAACTTTTCTAAAAACTTAAAAAAGAACATTTCTGTGTCTTTTTTGCTATTCAAACCCACTTAATACACGCTTAAATAACGCCATGCCAATCGACATAATATCGCAATAAAAAGTCTCTAAATCAAACGCGTGGGATAATCTTTTGGTGAACTATATTAGCATGGCAACATACAGTCGAATTAGTGGTACCCATCTGGTGTTGTGTAATTGTTATAAAAATTACATTCTGTCTGGATTTTAGTTTAGTACATGACAATTAACCAGTAATGCGCTGCATATGGATATGTTCTGACAATGAAAAGTCTTTGCCTCTCAGATATTCTGTAAATTTAATTTCAAGTGAAGACAAGTTTTGGCAGATTTACGGCCTATTGTTTGTTTTTTTCCAGTACATAATTTTGTGTTTTTAACTCCTCTGTAACTACTGGCAGAATTATGGCCCATGGTTTTTTCTGTCTTCTGTAGAATATATAATGGCGTTGTCTAAACATGTGTCCAAGCATGTGTTGTGGGGAAATCAGTGTCTGTGACACATTTCTAGGTTTAAAAATACATGTGATATCGGATGCTAACAAAATTATTTATTTAAGATCAATACTTGCCCATTTTCAGAACTTTGACAATGGCCTTGGCACTCATCATCATTCCATTCCTTCCGGCTAGTAACTTGTTCTTCCGCGTGGGGTTTGTGATAGCAGAGAGGATCCTGTACCTGTCCAGTATAGGCTACTGCATGGTGGTTGTTCTGGGCGTGAGGCAGCTGTGTAGTACATACCCACAACACTCCAAGGTAATGCAAGGCTTGGCTTAACCCATTCACACTCAAATGCAAAGTAAAAATGGGTAAATGCAACCAACATGAAACAGAACAGCCTGAAAGTAATTCCAAGTCTTTTAAGTTTATGCTGTTTGCATATAGTCATAATGACTTTGTTTCTGAGCTGTTTGCTGCTTGTCGAACTGGAAATGAGCCTTTACATTTTAATTTATTTACCCTTTCCCACTCAGAAGCAAAGTTTAAATGACTACGTGCATACAGCATTAAACCAGAACAGCCTGCCATTAACTCGCAGTCTGTTCAGGTTTTATGCTGTTTGCTGCACTTCAATATCTAAGGGTTGGAAATGAAGCCTTTAAAACTTTAAAAAAAGGTCTTTAATTAAATGTAACTTTCAAAGGGACTACAAAGGCGTAAACATACGTATCTATGTAGTAAAATGTTAAGAAAGGTCTTTGATTTAACTTGATTACTAAGGCACTGAAATTGTGTCAGGTGTGGATTTGATAGTTAAAACGTTCAACCATGCATATTGTGGCAGTTAAAACGTTCAACCATGCATATTGTGGCAGAGTCATTTGGTATTCTCCCATTTTGGATTGGGGTATTACATAAACTATTGTTGATTTGTTCTATTTGTCTGTTTGTATTTTTTTTATGCCCCCGGATCGATAGATCGGGGGTATATTGTTTTTGGCCTGTCTGCATTCTGTCCCAAAACTTTAACCTTACAGTAAAGTTTTGCAATAACTTTTGAAATATTGAACATAGCAACTTGATATTTGGCATGCATGTGTATCTCATGGAGCTGCACATTTTGAGTGGCGAAAAGTCAAGGTCATCCTTCAAGGTCAAAGGTCAAAAAAAATTCTGTCCCAAAACTTTACTGTACAGTAAAGTTTTACAATAACTTTTTTAATAATGAAAATAGCAACTTCATATATGGCATGCATGTGTATCTCATGGAGCTGCACATTTTGAGTGGTGAAAGGTCAAGGTCATCCTTCAAGATCAAAGGTTAAAAAAAAGCGGCGCATTAGGGGACATTGTGTTTCTGACAAACACATCTCTTGTTATTTATCAAATTAGAGGTTTATTACTGTGAAATTGCATGAATGTTTGTGGTTAAAAAAAATTAAAAAATTTGAGACACGTAAATACATGGATTTCTGATTTTGGAGATTAAAGTGAGGAATTTGGGATGTTCATTTTCCAATGTGTTTGTGTTAATTTCTTGGAAAGTTCAACCCATGATCAGAAATCAAAAAAAATTAATGTTCTAAAAATAAAATACTGTAATTCTGTATACAAACATTGAAGGAATCTTCAAATGAATGCTTTTTCAGCACTTATCAGCCTGCCTAGCGTTCCTGCTCTGCCTATACAGTGTGAGATGTGTCCAGCGAAGTACAGAGTGGAAACATGAGATCGATCTCTTTACTGCAGGGGCACATGTCTGTCCGGGAAATGCAAAAGTATGCAAGTCTTGTACAACTAAAAGTAGATCAATTCTTTTATTAAGTGTTGTATGTTAAACTATATATGATTATTTCCATGTTGCATAGAATGTTAGCTAAGTGTTTTATTTACGAAAAGCATTCTCATTGGGATTATACAAATAGTTTCCTGACTTACCAGATTTGTTTTCATAATTGCATTTTCTGAATGATCAGCGTTCTAAATAAGCTGCGTATCAGCGTAATATATGCATTAGAAATATCAAGATATGCTCAAATTATCATTTCCATGCGTACATTTAAGCGAGCCAATCTGGACTTACGCAAATGATGTCAATTCTCTGCGTATTTCGTAAGCAAAATATATAAACAGCTGATTGTCTTTCGCCAAAATATGAGACAGGTTATCGTAAAAATTAGAGCTAATTTGTGCGCTGGATTGAAGAAATAGTTAGCCGGTCGGTATATATTCTTTGTTTCATCTAGACGCATGGTAAATTTAGTATTGATTTTTTTAACAGACAGCCAAGCGCTTATGTGTTTATTAAATTACATGAAAAGGTCATCATGGCATCTTCGAAGCCAAAAAAATTACTTCCCAAAGTAAAATTGATTCTTTTTATACGGCAAAAGTTGTATCGAGTAAAAACATTGTACTGCCAATACTGAATAATTCAATTTCCTCTGTTTTCTCTGTTTTCAAATCAAAAAGAACATACTTAAACCCTAATAAAACAACTGTTGAAAGTTGGCTCACGGTGGTGGAAGCCTATAAACCAAGGCAGTTAAAAAACAAAAAACACTTAAAGAAACCTACTACTCTAAAGGAATACACATTGTTAATGGTTTAGTGTGTTAAACATGATTAAAGTAGTGTGTCTGTACCGCGGCTATATTCTTGTTTTACTTTTAGCAAATTTCCCTTCAAGCAAGGCAAAATTTGACCATTTACCCCCATGCTTTGAAAAGTGGGGGTATTTACCCCCATGGGTCAACAATTATCTATAATGCTGATAATACCAATTTTTGTATATAAGAATCCTTTTCATACATCAAAAATTGTTTTCTGACAAGAAAATAGTTGGTATAATTGCTTTTTATGCCCTGAAAGGAGGGCATATAGTGATCGGACCCTCAGTCTGTCTTTCCGTCACACTTTGCGTGAAGGTTTCTGCCTTTAGGTTTCAAAAAATGCTCATAACTTTTATGTCCCTTCAGATAGCAACTTGATATTTAGCATGTATGTGTATCTCGTGGAGCTGCACATTTTGAGTGGTGAAAGGTCATTTTCAAGGTCATCCTTTAAGGTCAAAGGTCAAAAAAACAAATCCAAGGGAAGTAATAAGCTTCATAGGGAGATAATTATCTGTACCTGCCAAATGATAAAAACAATTAATAAATCAAAGCGGCGCAGTAGGGGGCATTGTGTTTCTGAAAAACACATCTCTTGTTACTTCTATTCGTGATTTGTATGATCCCATAATATTAACAACAGTAAAGGACAATACATTCAATATACGAAAACCAATGCGTCATTAAGAGACCACTATTTCTTATTATTGTTCACAGGTGCACTATAACATTGCCAAACTAAATGCAGACAATGGGAACATTGATGTAGCTATCCACAAATACAGGCACGCAATAGAGTGAGTACAGGGCTTTTGGACTATTATAGGGAAAATGGGAAAATAGGGCTAAATGCATGTGCATATAGTGAAGTTTTCACCTTTAGACGAAAGGAACTGTGGACTGTACAGGCTAGTCTGGGACTACACATTACGCACAAACATTAAGCCCTGTTTTCGCAGAGCGTTTCTCATTTATAGGATCTGCTTGACCTTTGAGCAAGCAGTGTGATGCTATTTGCAAAATGTTGTTCAGTAGATCTGCTCATTTAAATATCAATTCTGTATTTTTCAAACTTTTTAGTGCTAGGTAATTGTTTATAGAAGAGATATACAGAAATCTTGTGTCTGTGGGGATGTACTTCTTCATCATATGCTTTAAGTGGAATATAGAATTTTATTGTTGAAAAAAAAAGATGTCATTATATATTATGATTATATTTGTTAACTGCAGTTAACATTTAAAAATATAATTTAAAAAATTGCCATATTTTTCCAGTAATAATAATGTTCTATCAGTGTCAGTCACTATTCCTGACAAATGACAATGCTTGTTCACAAACATAATTTCCCCAAAATTCATGAATAAATATCATCAAAGCCATCAGTAAACAGATTATGACACTTTTATCCCATCATGCACATAATTAATGTTGTTTATTGCACTTTTAATGAAACCATTACTAATAACTAAATGATGTTAAAGCTGTTTTTAATAGTTATTTTTTAAATAAAAGCATACTTTTTTTCAATAACTGCATGATTTAATATATATTTTACTTGTGAATATAGATAAAAATTAAAATTAAATGACATCATTGACTCCACATGGTTTCAGGTTGAACCCGCAGTATGACCAGGCCATGAACAACCTGGGAAACATTCTCAAGGACAGGAATGAGCTGGATGAAGCAGAACAGCTTCTGGAGAGGGCTGTAGCTGTCAGGTAAGCAGTGTAACCATGGAAACATTCTCAAGGACAGGAATGAGCTGGATGAAGCAGAACAGCTTGTGGAGAGGGCTGTAGCTGTCAGGTAAGCAGTGTAACCATGGAAACATTCTTAAGGACAGGAATGAGCTGGATGAAGCAGAACAGCTTCTGGAGAGGGCTGTAGCTGTCAGGTAAGCAGTGTAACCATGGAAACATTCTAAAGGACAGGAATGAGCTGGATGAAGCAGAACAGCTTCTAGAGAGGGCTGTAGCGGTCAGGTAAGTGGGCAGAGGTCCAGATATGAGCATATCTAAGTAAAATATTAATGGATACTATCTTAATATGAATGAAAAAAACAATATTGTAGAATTCAACATTGACAGTGACAGTGCTCACGCTGCTGCCAGACATTATCGCCAATGGCAATTATTTAATCCAACTGGCTATTATTTATTAAAATTGTCTAGAAAAAATGGCGTTTTTTTTATCCGCCTACATCAAAAATAAATTTGCCTCTACAAGTTTTCTGGCGAATGCGAAACGCCTGTAAATCGGGCCATCAAGCAGGAAAAATCAATAACGAGATTACCTGTCTACACACTCGACCCTGTGTATTATCATACACGCGTCAATAACTTCCGCGACATCGTGGCCTAGAGCGTTTTTCTAAATCAGTGTCCGACAGAAGTAATATATTTCAGAAAAAAGTCTTTAATCTGACAGTGCTTTACCAATTACCGATAACTGTTAGATTTTCGTTATTTTTTCGCCAAATATTACTTAAGCGTCATTATTGAAAATTGCCGGGAATATTGTCGGCTGGTTTAGTTTTTCAAGCCATTTTTTTCTGCAATAGATAAACATAGATAAAATTAGATTCATTGTTTTTTAACCAGGTTTTCCGAAGGAAAAAACTGGTTATTAGATTGGCGAATGCGGGCGGGCTGGCTGGCTGGCTGGCTGGCTGGCGGGCTGGCGGGCGGGCTGAACAAGCTTGTCCGGGCCATAACTTTGTCGTTCATTGTGAGATTTTAAAATCATTTGGCACATTTGTTAACCATCATTAGACGGTGTGTCCCGCGAAAAAATTACGTCAATATCTCCAAGGTCAAGGTCACACTTTGAGTTCAAAGGTAAAAAATAGCCATAAATGAGCTTGTCTGGGCTATAACTATGTCATTCATTATGAGATTTTAAAATCATTTGGCACATTTGTTCACCATCATGGGACGGTGTGTCGCACAAAAGAATCACGTCAATATCTCCAATGTCAAGGTCGCCACGACTAAAAATAGATTTATTTTAAAACAAACTTACAAAGGGGGTTAATTTTGTTTGTTCATTTCAAAAGTTCAGTTTGAGTTGTCTCCCTTTATCAGATTTTTTTTCACAATGAAAACCTGGTTTGTGACAATTTTGTCCCTTGTTTCTTTTTGCCTTCAGTACCATTTTGCGGAAAAGTCCGCTTCTGTTTTGGCTATTATTTTTGTTAAGGAAAAAATTATGGCTATTATTTTCTGAAGGCCAATGTGAGCACTGACTCAGTGATACCTATTAAAAAGGTGTGCAATACTAATGGATACTATCGAAATAATGAATGAAAAAATATATTGTAGTATTTTTGTGATTCAATGTCATTCAAAAAGATGTGCCATAATTGCCTTCCAAGTAAAACTCTTTGCTCTACATGCCTTAGATAGTCATATTTCGAAACAAAGAAGAAAATCCCTTGAAAAGACCGTCATTGAAAATAACACTTCTTAAAACTGTGAACAGTGAAAATGTGACATTATAAATATAAGTTTAAAAATCTGCTTAGTTCAAAAATGGTTCCAAAACATTACTTAATTGCTTGTTAATTTCCCCCAAAGTATCAGATGAGCGTCCTAGGGCCTGTTGCTGTGTTGTTTTTAAAAAAAATTGAGTTTTGCCCTAAAAAAACGGATGTGCAGAAAGTGTTGTCCCAGATTAACTTGTGCAGTCCTCACAGAAGAGAAGATACATCTTTTAAAACAAGAATACCATTAAAAATCAAAAAGTGTCGTTCCTGATTAGCCTGTAAGAACAGCACAGGCTAATCTGGAACGGCACTTTACCCACATCCATTAAGCTCAGTTTCAAGAGCAAGGCTCATTATGTCATTTCTCCACACTCAGAGAGGAGTTTGCGGCCGCATGGATGAACCTGGGCATCGTGAAGTCTGCCTTAAAGAAGCACGCCGAGGCAGAGCGCTGCTACTACACGGCCATCTTGCACCGACGTAAATACCCGGACTGCTTCTACAACCTGGGCAATCTGGTAGGATGCTTCCTGTGTTTTTATCCCCAGCCATAGGCGGAGGGATATTGTTTTAGTGTTGTCCGTCCGTCCATCTTTCCGTCGGTCCGGCACTTTTGTGTCCGGAGCCATATCTTGGAAGTGCTTTGGCGGATTTCATTGAAACTTGGTATGAGAATATATATGGATAAGAGGATGATGCACCCCAAATGACATTGTACACGATTGGATAATAAAGGAGTTATGGCCCTTTGTATCTTAAAAAAATGCTTTTTTGTGTGTCCGGAGCAATATCTTGGAAGTGCTTTGATGGATTTCATTGAAACTTGGTATGAAAATATATATGAATAAGAGGATGATGCACTTTGGCGTTGTCCATCCGTCCAGAAAACTTTTGTGTCCAGAAGTATATTGGCGGGGGGATATCAATTTAATGAATTTGCTTGTTTATTAGAGCTTGGTCTAGAATAACTGCTTATTATGCATGAGCCTAAAGTGTCGTCCCATATATATAAGCCTGTGCATTCCTCACTGGCTGATCAGAAACGGCACTTTCCACTTTTATGGTATTTTTTGTTTGCTGGAAGTCTCTTCTTATTTTTTTTATTTATTTTTTTATTTTTTATTTTTTTTTAAACCTATTTATTTAAGCTTGATTGCATAACAAGCCTAAGCTTATATGAAACGCTCTCCAGTCTGTTTCCTTGATGTATATGGGGGAGATCTAAAGAACGCTCCCACAGTGGGGATCAAACCCGTGACCTCCCGATCGTTAGGCGGACACCATATCCATTACGCCACGGCAATCTTAAGTCTCTTCTTAGGCAGAAAGTGTTGTCCCTGATTAGCCTGTGCAGACCGCATATGCTAATCCGGGATAAACTTGTATGCCTCTGCATTAAGCCCAATTCTTCCAAAAAAAAGTTCTTTCGATTGACTTATCACTATTATCCCGTTTACTTGTCACGGTTATTCCATTGACTTGTCATTGTTATTTCTTTGACCTTTTGATGTTATTCCATTGACTTTTTGTTGTTATTTCATTAATACTCAACAAACAGTTTGGGACTGTTATGGTCATGAAATAATGCTAAATGTGAAAATGTTTTACTAGATATCCATATTAATAAAAACATATTTTAATTTCATACCACATGTCTGTTGGGTCTTGCTTTACCACCTAAGTGAAAACTTTTGCAATTTTTACCAGAGCCATGTAAATGCAGGTAAACTTAATATTGTTCCTTCATGCTTGTAAATAGAAATGATATGCATAATGCTTAAATCTGTGTAATTGGAGTGTATCACTGTACTCAGAAAATCTTCTTGTTTTTTAAATTCCATTGTTTTGCACATCAAAAAAGAATTAAAGAACAAACACTGGACGAATTAGTAAAATAAATAAAGTAAAATTAGAACCTAAAAGACATGCATGTATTTCCTAACCAAGGCTTAGTATGTTAGTACAAGTGTGCATAATAGATGACCCATTGTCGTATTACTCAGTATGGATGTATTTTGTATGTTACAAACCTTTAAAAAAGTGGAACAAAACACCCACTTATTTATTTTACAGTACCTGGACATCAAGCAATATGACCGGGCAATAGAGGCGTGGACAAATGCCACTAAATTGAGGCCTACCCACACCAATGCGTGGACCAATATGGCCTTAGTGCATGACTCATTAGGTGAGGTTCTCTTTTGAGTAATGTAACAATATATGGGCCATGCTCTGTGAAAAGAGGATTTCATGCATGTGTGTAAAGTGTCGTCCCAGATTACCCTGTGCAGTCCGCACAGGCTAATCAAGGAAAACACTTTCCTCTTTTATGGACTTATGAAATCTGGGATACATGTAAATGCGTAAAGTATTGTCCCAGGTTAAGCCTGTGCAGTCAACATAGGCTTATCAATGACTACACTTTCCACTTTTATGGATGGAATTTGTCATTTAAAAGAGGTCTCATCTAAACAAAAATCCAGTCTAGGCAAAAAGTGATTTCCATGATTAGCCTGTGTGGACTGCACAGGCTTATCCATGATGACACTTTCTGCACATGCATTAAGTCCAGTTTTATCTAGTGACTATCATTATCCAGGAATTTACTTTCTTCCAGAGCAATATGACAAGAGCATCGCTGTTGCCAAGCAGGGCCTCAAGCACCTGCCAGGGGAGTCCCAGCTGTACTTCAGCATTGCAAACGCCTACGGCAAGTTGTCCAGATACGCCGAGAGTGCCGAGCACTTTGAGAAGGCCATTGCTCTGAAGCCAACCAAAGCACAGTATTACGCAAATTATGGTATGAATAGTTATTATAAGATGTAAGCCTTCCTCTCGGATAACGGGGTTTAATTTATGTGTTTGCACAGGCTAATTAGGGACAACATTTTCCTCTTTTATGGAGTTTTTTGTTGAAAGGAAGTCTCTATAGAGAAAATACATTTCAGACGGAAAGTGTTATCCCTGACAAGCCTGTGCAGACTGTAGTGTTTTTCCCAGGCCATTTTAGCCTGGCGAAAAGCCACGCCGCCCTCCCGGATCGCCACGCTGCCCTTTTCAAAGGCAAATTTAGCCATGCCCCCTTCTTTTCAAAGGCAAATTTCGTCACGCGCCCTTATCGATAACATCTTCATTGCCATACGATCTAACTAATCCGCAAAATCAGCGTCCTTGATTGTCTGTGACGCTCCGACTGTGCTTGATTACTCGAGAGACGTCAACGTCTAATCGACTATATTTGAGCAGATTTAATCTATTACAGTGCTCGATTTATAGGTAGACTGCTCCAAAGCTGTGAATTAGTCATGCGTGAATAACCCCGTGTCAGTATCAATCGATAATGCCAGAGGCTATGTTATACCAAGCGCACTTTTCGGTCGACAATGTGTACTCCTCCACAATAAAATCGTTACTTCGGAGACTTTTGATGAAAAGGTCAATGTTTTTCTCGTGGCAATTGTACATTGCATGCATTATTCAGTTATATCAAAACATATATTTTTAGGCATAATTACATTTAAAAACACAAACAAATTTATTCTTTATCGCTTTTGTCTTTAAGATAATAAGATCTAATTATTGAAATAATTACTGAGACGTATACTAATTTAACAAAATGCGAATCGCGTATACGATTTAACGTTGCTATGCGCACCTGTCGCTTACATCATTTGACATTTGAACATGGCGGACTACACAGCATTAAATTGCAACTCGGCAAAAATGGCAAAAAACGTCGTAAACGATCGAATTAACGATGGAGATTATACATTAAGAAGGAATAAATGAAATGTCTGTGATAATCAACGATGCATAAAAATGTTTAAGAAAGCAACAACATTATTTATTTATTTGTAATCTACTTGGTGGATGTATGTCACGGAAACGAGTGTTTGCATATTGTTAGCGATCAATTTACTCGCAATGCTATTTTAAACATCTGGCAAGATTATTGTTAGAAAATGGGATAAGACAAACATAGTTTCATTTGCATGTTAGTGGATCTGTGTATAATCAGATTCATATGCATATATTGCTTTATTATGTTTGTCGTGCTGTACAGTTTATTGAAACAGCATGGAACTTAAATGTACATTGCAAGGTAAATATATTAATATAAATCATAGTAAGTTAAATACATCAATTACCATTAAATGTGCTTGTTTATATGTAATTTTTCCACAACTGCTTCAGATGCGATTACATGTTGCCCCGTAATTCAGGTATTCAGGGAACGTGTTTGCCCTTTTTTGCCTAAACTGCGCGCTAAAATGCCCTTTTTGAAAGTAATGCGCCATGCCCCTTTGCCCTCCTGGGAAAAACACTACAGACTGCACAGGCTAATCTTGGACAACACTAAACTACACACATGTATTAAGCCCCTTAATCCCAGATCAAGCCTCATATGTTTTGAAATTTGATTATTGGTGAACAAAAACATTTAAATATAGCCGTTGCTTTCAAGACAGCAAAAAAGAACTTATTTTGCCCGATGCAGAAATTGTGCGCCCAGCAGGAAAAGTTGAAATTGCGATCCCAATGATATTCCTGCTTATCCCATTCCCACTTAAAAGCAACATGAAAATGGCTATGTGCAAACAGCGTAAAACCAGAACAGCCTGCGAGTCACTCACAGTCTGTTCAGGTTTTATGCTGTTAGCTGCTCATCAGTATCTAAAGTTTAGAGCTGAAGCCTTAAAAATATAATCTAGTGAGAAAGGTCTTAAATTAAATATAACTTCCTATGGGACTACAAATGCATGAAAATACATAATCTAAGTGGTACAGGGTTATTTCAGGTGTGCTGTATCACAGATGGGGCAAGCTGGACAAGGCTGAACTCATGTACATGAAGGCTCTCCAGCTGAATCCGGATGAACCCAACCTGAAGGAAAACCTGGCCATGCTTCAACGCAAGAAAACTCAGTGATTCTCTGAAAGATGTCACCTGTAAAACTGAATGTGTTAGTGCCAAGAAAGGAAGTTAAGCAAATGAGCGTTGCTGTTGGAAGACCAGGCTTAATGCATGCTCGTAATGTGTCATATGAACAAGATGAAAAAGTGCAGTCTGCTTATCAGAGACGACTCTGCGCTGCGTAGGCTAATCAGGGACGACCCTTTGTATGGTACTTTTTGTTTAAAGGAAGTCTCTTTTTTGTGAAAATCCAGTTGAGGCGAAAGTGTTGTTGACACTTGACACGCATCTATTTAGCCCCACTTTTGGTTTGTGCCGAAAAGGAAGTTAAGCAAATGAAAATAATGTTTTGGTCATTCTGGGACGACACTTTACGCACATGCATAAGGCCCTATTTTTCCAAGAGCACGTCCCATATGAAAGAGCCAGAAAGGAAGAGAATCCATTTATTAATATCAAATGTTGTCGTTTTTTGTGGCCAAAGAGAAGTTTGCCTTTAATGTATATGAAACACCCATCATGTCTAGTGTTTTTCCCAGGCCTTTTTAGCGTGGCGAAAAGCCACGCCGCCCTCCCAGATCGCCACGCTGCCCTTTTCAAAGGCAAATTTCGCCACGCGCCCTTTTTTTCAAAGGCAAATTTCGCCACGCGCACTTATCGATAACATATGTATTGCCTTACGATCTAACTTGGTCCGCAAAATCAGCTTCCTTGATTGTCTGTGACGCTCCGACTGTGCTTGATTTACTCGAGAGACGTCACGTCTAATCGACTATATTAATTGAGCAGATTTAATCTATAACAATGCTCGAATTATAGTAGGTCTTACTGACTGCTCCAAAGCTGTGAATTAGTCATGCGTGAATAACCCCGTGTCAGTATCAATCGATAATGCCGGAGGCTATGTTATACCAAGCGCACTTTTCGCTCGGCAATGTGTACTCCTTTACGATAAAATCATTACGTCGGAGACTTTTGATGATAAACTCGATGTTATTCTCGTGGCAATTGTGCATTGCATGCATTATTCAGTTATATCAAAACATATATTTTTACGCATTATTACATTTAAAATCACAAACAAATTTATTCTTTATCGTTTTCGTCTTTAAGATAATTAGATCTAATTATTGAAATAATTACTGAGACGTATTCTAATTTAACAAAATGCGAATCGCGTATACGATTTAACGTTGCTATGCGCATCTGTCGCTTACATCATTTGACATTTTATCAACATGGCGGACTATACAGAATTAAATTGTGACTCGGCAAAAATGGCAAATAACGTCGTAAACGATCGAATTAACGATGGAGATTATACATTAAGAAGGAATTAATAAAATGTCTGTGATAATCAACGATGCATAAAAATGTTTTAGATAGCAACAATATTATTTATTTATTTGTAATCTACTCGGTGGATGTATGTCACAGAAACGAGTGTTTGCATATTGTTAGCGATCAATTTACTCGCAATGTCATTTTAAACATATGTCGAGATTATTGTTAGAAAATGGGATAAGACAAACATGGTTTCATTTATATGTTAGTGGATCTGTGTATAATCAGATTCATATGCATATATTGCTTTATTATGTTTGTCGTGCTGTACAGTTTATTGAAACAGCATGAAACTTAAATGTACATTGCAAGGTAAATATATTAATATAAATCATAGTAAGTTAAATACATCTATTACCATTAAATGTGCTTGTTTAAATGTTATTTTTTCCACAACTGCTTCTGATGCGATTACATGTTTCCCCGTATTTCAGGTATTCAGGGAACGTTTTTGCCCTTTTTGCCTAAACTGCGCGCTAAAATGCCCTTTTTGAAAGTAATGCGCCATGCCCCTTTGCCCTTCTGGGAAAAACACTAATGTCAGTGGAGGAAAGATATTGGTGGGATAGATCGTGACAGTTTGAAGAGTGGTGACAGAATGAAAACATTCTTCATGTGGACTTCGGAAAAGAAAATTTCTGTATTGAATTATTTTATTTGCTTGCAAGAATGCTTGTTAATGTGGAATTGATAACATATTTACGTAACAGCTCTAACATATTTTCACAAGATCAAATCTGATGGCATAGTTTGGTTGCTGGTTGCGATACCATTGTGATTGCTGTAGGGTGATACCCCTGGGGCCGTATTCACCAATCCATTCTTAGACTTAAGAATAATTTTTTTATATATATATGCTTCAAATTTTGCTTTTGTTATTAATTCATTGTCCTAATTGAAGCATTTTTTTTTGTTAGAGGTATTTAATTTTGTGTAACATTAACCTTTATTATACAGTCAGAAAAAAAACAGTTTCAATAATATTCTTTCTGTTCAGACTTGATTATTTCTTTGATTATAGTGTTGTGAATAGGCACCCATGTCATTGCTGATCTCGTGTCAGAGACCTGTCTATTTTGTCTAGTGTTGTGACTTACAGTACTGATTACCTTGCTAAATAAGTATCAAAAGTGTTATATAGGGGTGTAATGTCTCCTCCTTTCAGCTGATTTCCTCACTTTCAACGTCAAACTTATTTTACAAATAGTTGTTAACTTTGCTAGATTTATATAAAAATAGAGATTAATTAAAACCTGTAAGGGGATAGGGCTTTTCCTCCCTGAGGTGGTTCTTAAATCCGGCCCTTGGTTATAAGAAGAAGCTTATTTTCAACAAAGTGTAAAAACAAAGTTCAAGCATCTAAGGACTTTAAATTAAAAAAACATGAATTCTTTTAAGTTCATCTGTGTATATGGTTATATTTTTTGTTATCTATTATTAAATTATTTTGTTTGATATTTCATGCATGTTTTTATTTTTGCGACAACCAAGTACCATGACATGTTTGATTATTACAAGTAACGCTTGTTTTTTGGTTGAATTAAATGAAGTACTCATTAATTAGTAAACTTATTAAGTTATGTTCTTATTATCTTTGTTATGTATTGTTATGGCAGAAAAAACTTAATGCATATCATTTGTTAAAGATTTTAATGATCGAAATTCTATAAGTCTGGAATTTTCATCAATTTTCTTGATAAATGAACCAAAATCAGAGATGGTAATCAACTGATAGTCAAGATGGCGACGTCCATGCCAAGACAGTTATTTGTCGCCGTTTTATACCCTTTTTTACTTCTGTTTATTTTTTAAATGACGCTCAATTTCCAGCCATATCAGTAAAATGGTGGCACCCTTTATTTCGTATTTAAAATCTCTTTATATTTCGACTTTACTACCCGCAAATTTTCTAAGTGGAGCCCTAATTAGGTCATCCCGCTAAGAAATTGTTCACCGAATTAAGTCAAGATATAGAGCGAATATTACTATGAAATAAAAGCCAGTAACTTTCTTCCTAATATGGCTAGAAAGTGAGTGGAATATAAAAATTAATACAACTTAAAAGTACAAAGGGTATAAAACCACGAAAAATACCTGCCTCGGCAGGTACGTCGCCATCTTGTTTGTCATGTGATTACCCCCTCTGAAAACATTAACACTGAAAAATATTGCTTACAATAATGTAATTTCTGTGCTGTGGAATTTTTGTAATACTTTTTGGTTTTGAAATGATTTTATGTATACACAAAGTGGACGAGTCTTTAAGGCTGAAATTAAAAACTAGCATTTTTAAAAAGTCATCTCTGTTTTATTTTCTCCTTTTACAAATTGTGTTTGCATTTAAATTAATAGATATTACAGTTTCATGAATAAAGTCTGGCTTCATGTTCACAAAACTTTATTAATAATGCTGTATTTCTTCAGGTAACATGTAACACCTGTTTCCTTACCTCAAAGGTAAAGGTCATTGTTAATGTTCAAACGACTATAACTTTATGATTATCATTGGTCACGTGATCAAATTTTTATACCACAAATGTTCATGTTGAGAAAGCGCATCATGTGAAACAATTGTCTCCCTTGCTCAAAGATCAATGTTCTATAATCATAATTATACAATGACTTTCTTAACATGTGGAGTGAGTGTATCGCGAGTTGTGAACCTTAGAGGTCAAAGGTCCAATTTGAACATAAAACTCTTACTAAAACTTCAACTTTATCATGTAATTTAAAATAACATATTACACATTGTTTCCATGTTTCGATGACTTGTTGCCGTATGACCTGTCTCATAGCTTGAAGTTAATACTTGAAGGTCAATGCCCAATTTGTTCAGAATACAGTTAATGTGGACGGTATTTTCAGCATCCATAATTTTTTTATAATTTACCACCAATGTCTGCCATGTGAAGAAGGCGTGTCTTGCTCCCTTGGGCAGAGGTCAAGGTTACACTCAAGGTCAAATAACCAAAATATATTGAGCAGAATTTTAACATATTTAAAAAGATTATTGACAAAGGGCTCTCATTTTTGAAAAAAAAATGTGTTTATTGAATAACATTTTAAACTTGCTTTTAACGGCCATAAAGCAAGTTTAAAATGTTATTCAATAAACACATGTTTAGCTGCACTGGCCAGAGGCCAGCGGGGCTTATGTCATGGTCCTGTGTCCGTCATGCGTGCGTGCGTCTGTGCGTGTGTTAACTTTTTCTTTAAACATCTTCTCCTAAACTACAAGTTCAATTCTGATAAAACTTCTCACAAATGTTCCTGGGGTGAACCTTTTTCAAATTTGTTTAAATTATGCCCCTGGGGTCAAATTTGACCCCGCCCCGGGGGTCACAAAATTGAAAATTTGCTTATATAAGGCCCCTTTTTTGAAAACTTTCAAAATCTTCTCGTCTATAACCATTGGGCCTAGGGCTATCAAATTTGGTATGTAGAGACATCTAATAGATCTCTACCAAATTATGCCCCACGGGTCAAATTTGACCCTGCCCCGGGGGTCACAAAATTGAACATATGCTTATATGAAGCCTATTTTGTGCAAACTTTAAAAATCTTCTTGTCCATAGCCGTAGGGCCTAGAGCTACCAAATTCGGTATGTAGTGACATCTAATAGTTCTCTTCTTAGTTTGTTCAAATTATGGCCCTGGGGTCAAATTGGACCCTGCCCTGGGGTCACAAAAATGAACATACGCTTATATATCCGCGGCCCGCGAAATCTCTCCGCATTTTACACTGGTAGATTCTGCCAAAGCATTTTTAAAACGAGCAATATAATTGGCTGTCGTTTACCAATCTTCCAATAAAAATCAGTTTCTTAAAATGTGTTTGGTATTTCCTATGCAAATGGCGCCTTTGTGAAGCGAAAATAAGGATTATTGAAATTACAAATAGCAATCAAATTAACGACTGACATCATATAGTTTGATAGGAATAGTGGAATGTGTTTGTCAACGAAAAAGACTATGTTATAGATACAAGAAACACATATTTTGTTTAGAAATGTGCACCGTGAATTTGTGTCACGGAAACCAGTGTTTCTGTTTGCAAATTGGAGTTCAGTCTACTCGCGAATTAAAACAATTTAGAAGAGGATCTTTTCGAACATGGAAATAGACAAACATGATTTGATTTATATGATAGTGGATCTGTGTATAATCAGATTCATATGCATATTCTGCTTTATTATGCTCTATTTTGGGGGGAGCATATAGTCGCCGCTTCGTCTGTCCGTACGTCTGTCCGTCCTTGCACAATTTGTGTCCGGGCTATTTCTTAGCAACTAATGACCGGAATTCAATGAAACTTTATGGGAGCTTCACTACCAAGAGGAGATGTGCATATTATCAGCGGATTCTGGTCGGATGATTTTTCACAGAGTTATGGCCCATTGAAATTTTCCATTAACGTTACATATAGTGCAATTCTTGTTCGGGCTATTTCTCAGCAACTTATGACCGGAACTCAATGAAACTTTATGGGAAGCTTCACTACCAAAAGGAGATGTGCATGTTATCAGGCGGTTCTGGTCGGATGATTTTTCACAGAGTTATGGTCCTTTGAAATTTTCCATTAACTGTACAAATAGTGCAATTCTTGTCCGGGCTATTTCTCAGCAACTAATGACCGGAATTCAATGAAACTTTATGGGAAGCTTCACTACCAAAAGGAGATGTGCATATTATCAGGCGGTTCTGGTCGGATGATTTTTTACAGAGTTATGGTCCTTTGAAATTTTCCATTAACTGTACATATAGTGCAATTCTTGTCCGGGCTATTTCTCAGCAACTAATGACCAGAATTCAATGAAACTTTATGGGAAGCTTCACTACTAAGAGGAGATGTGAATATTATCAGCCGGTTCTCATTGGATGATTTTTCACAGAATTATGGCCCTTTGAAATTGTCCATTCAATTAGTGCAATTCTCGTCCGAGCTATTTCTCAGCAACTAATTACGGGAATTCAATGAAACTTTATGGGAAGCTTCACTTCCAACAGGAGATATGCATATTATCAGCAGGTTATGGTTGGATGATTTTTCACAGAGTAATGACCCTTTGAAATTTTCTATAAACTGTACGTATAGTGCAATTTTTGTCCGGGCTATTTCTCCCCAACTACTGACTGGAATTCTATGAAGCTTTATGGGAAGCTTAACTACCTTGAAGAGATGCACATGTTATTTGTGGGTTCTGGTTAGATGATTTATTTAGAGAGTTATGGCCCTTTGAAATGTTTAAGTTGCTAAACCATTCATCGTATTATTTTGTCCAAAGTTATGCCCCTCAAGACGTTTCCTTTTATCTAAATATATAGTGCAATATTGTGACAAAAAAAAACTTTGGGGAGCATCACCCGTCTCCGACGGTTTCTTGTTATATTTGTCATGCTGTTCAGTTAATTGAAATAGCATTGAACTTAAGATGTGAAATGCAAGATATTGAAAGGTAAACAAGTTAAATATATTATTTTTAACTCATTTTAATACATCAATGACACAAGAAGAACACTCAAGTGTGTTTGTTTATATTTAGTCCATTAACCTTGTTTGTATATAACATTTTTAGCTTACCTATTTTTTGAAAGAAAATTATGAGCTATTGTCATCACGGTGTCCGGTTAAAATTTGCGTTTATGTCCACTTTTCTCATAAAGTATCAATGCTATTGCATTCAACCTCGGTACACTTACTTACTATCATGAGGGGACTGGGCTGGCAAAGTTAGATAACTCTGGCGTGCATTTTGACAGAATTATTTGCCATTTTTAGCTCATCTATTTTTTGAAAAAAAATTATGAGCTATTGTCATCCCCTTGGCGTCGGTGTCGGCGTCCGGTTAAGTTTTGCGTTTAGGTACACTTTTCTCATAAAGTATCAATGCTATTGCATTCAAACTTGGTACACTTACTTACTATCATTAGGGGACTAGGCATGGAAAGTATGATAATTCTGGCTTGCATTTTGACAGAATTATGTGCCCTTTTTATACTTAGAAAATTGAAAATTTTGGTTAAGTTTTGTGTTTAGGTCCATTTTATTCCTTAAGTATCGAAACTATTGCTTTCATGCTTGAAACACTTACTAACTATCATAAGGGAACTGTGCAGGCAAAGTTATGTAACTCTGACTGGCATTTTGAATGCTTTCATACTTGCAACACTTACTAACTATCGTAAGGGGACTGTGCAGGCAAAGTTATGTAACTCTGACTGGCATTTTGACGGAATTATGTGCCCTTTTTATACTTAGAAAATTTGGTTAAGTTTTGTGTTTAGGTCCACTTTTTTCCTAAAGTATCAAAACCATTGCTTTCATACTTGCAACACTTACTAACTATCATAAGGGGACTGTGCAGGCAAAGTTATGTAACTCTGATTTGCATTTTGACAGAATTATGTGCCCTTTTTATACTTAGAAAATTGAAAATTTGGTTAAGTTTTGTGTTTAGGTTCACTTTTTTCCTTAAGTATCAAAGCCATTGCTTTCATACTTGGAACACCCACAAATTATCATAAGGGGACAGTAAAGGACAAGTTGCATAACTCTGGTTGTCATTTTTACGGAATTATGGCCCTTTTTTGACTCAGTAACTTTGAATAAATGGTGACATTTTGTGTTTAGATCCACTTTACTTCTAAAGTATCAAGGCTGGTGCTTTTCAACTTTAAATACTTTCATGCTATCATGAGGGTACTGTACCTGGCAAGTTGAATTTTACCTTGACCTTTGAATGACCTTGACTCTCAAGGTCAAATTAATAAATTTTGCTAAAATTGCCATAACTTCTTTATTTATGATTAGATTCGATTGATACTTCGACAAAACAACTCTTACCTGACATACCCCCCCCCCCCCGAATCCCCCTCAATCCCCCCCATTATTATTTTTTTAATTAAAGATCATCTAATAATTGACCACCACACCCTCACACTATACTCCCCACCCCCACCCCAAAAAATAATGTTTATGCCCCCCGGTAGGGTGGCATATAGCAGTTGAACTGTCCGTAAGTGTCAGTCAGTCTGTCTGTCCGTCCAAAAAAAACTTTAACATTGGCCTTAACTTTTTCACTTTTTAAGATAGCAACTTGATATTTGGCATGCATGTGTATCTCATGGAGCTGCACATTTTGAGTGGTGAAAGGTCAAGGTCATCCTTCAAGGTCAAATGTCAAATTTATGGTGTCTGTCCGTCCGAAAACTTTAAAATTGGCCATAACTTTTTCAATATTGAAGATAGCAACTTGATATTTGGTATGCATGTGTATCTCATGGAGCTGAACATTTTGAGTGGTGAAAGGTGAAGGTCATCCTTCAAGGTCAAATGTCAAATATATGGCGTCTGTCCGTCCGAAAACTTTAACATTGGCCATAACTTTTTTAATATTGAAGAAAGCAACTTGATATTTGGCATGCATGTGTATCTCATGAAGCTGCACATTTTGAGTGGTGGAAGTTCAAGGTCAAGGTCATCCTTCAAGGTAAAAAAAAATAAAATCAAAGCGGCGTTCTCATGAAGCTGCACATTTTGAGTGGTGGAAGTTCAAAGTCATCCTTCAAGGTCAAGGTCATCCTTCAAGGTCAAGGTCAAAAAACAAATAAAAAATTTCAAAGCGGCATTATTATGTAGCTGCACATTTTGAGTGCTTGAAGTTCAAGGTCAAGGTCATTCGTCAAGGTCAAGGTCATCCTTCAAGGTCAAAGGTCAAAAAAAAAATCAAAGCGGCGTTATCATGAAGCTGCACATTTTGAGTGGTGTAGGTTCAAGGTCAAGGTCATCCTTCAAGGTCAAGGTCATCCTTCAAGGTCAAAGGTCAAACAAAATATAAAAAAATCAAAGGGGCATTATCATGAAGCTGCACATTTTGAGTGGTGGAAGTTCAAGGTCAAGGTCATCCTTCAAGGTAAAAAATATATGTATAAAAATTTCAAAGCGGTGTTTTCATGAAGCTGCACATTTTGAGTGGTCAAGTTCAAGGTCAAGGTCATCCTTCAAGGTCAAGGTCATCATTCAAGGTCAAAGGTAAAAATAATAATAATCAAAGCAACGTTCTCATGAAGCTGCACATTTTGAGTGGTGGAAGTTCAAGGACAAGGTCATTCTTCAAGGTCAAGTTCATCCTTCAAGGTCAAAGGTCAAAAAAAAATAAAATTTCAAAGCGGCGTTATCCTGAAGCTGCACATTTTGAGTGGTGGAAGTTCAAGGTCAAGGTCATCCTTCAAGGTCAAGGTCATCCTTTAAGGTCAAAGGTAAAAAAAAATATATTTTTAAGCGGCCTTCTCATAAAGCTGCACATTTTGAGTGGTGAAAGTTCAAGGTCAAGGTCATCCTTCAAGGTCAAAGGTAAAAAAACAACAAACAATAAAAAATTTCAAAGCAGCGCAATAGGGGGCATTGTGTTTCTGACAAACACATCTCTTGTTTTTTTCAAACATGGTTAAAAAACACAAATATTTATTTGTATTATATTATTTTTGAAATACCGTCCAGCCATCCCACCCAAGAATCCCCCCCCCCCCTCCCCAAAAAAATAAATATTTTGTTTGCATTTTTTTTGCATTTTTGGAAGATAATGTAATAAATGACCACACCCCCACACTATACACCCCTCTCCACTCCACCCCTCTCTCCTTTATGATTGAAATTGAGATAGGTCCCTACACCTTTAAAAAGAAAAATAGATGAGCAGTCTGCACCCGCAAGGCAGTGCTCTTGTTATACTTAGAAAATTGAAAATTTTGGTTAAGTTTTGTGTTTAGGTCCATTTTATTCCTTAAGTATCAAAGCTTTTGCTTTCATACTTGCAACACTTACTAACTATCATAAGGGGACTGTGCATGCAAAGTTATGTAACTCTGACTGGCATTTTGACAGAATTATTTTCCCTTTTTATACTTAGAAAATTGAAAATTTGGTTAAGTTTTGTGTTTAGATCCACTTTATTCCTAAAGTATCAAATCTATTGCTTTCATACTTGCTACACTTACTAACTATCATAAGGGGACTGTGCAGGCAAAGTAATGTAACTCTGACTGGCATTTTGACGGAATTATGGGCCCTTTATACTGAGAAAATTGAAATTTGGTTAAGTTTTGTGTTTTGGTCAACTTTACCCCTAAAGTATCATAGATATTGCTTTCATACTTGTAACACTCGCAAACTATCATAAGGGGACAGTAAAGGACAAGTTGCATAACTCTGGTTGTCATTTTTACGGACTTATGGCCCTTTTTTGACTTAGTAACTTTGAATATATGGTTAAATTTTGTGTTTATATCCACTTTACTTCTAAAGTATCAAGGCTATTGCTTTCAAACATCAAATACTTATATGCTATCATGAGGGTACTATACCTGGCAAGTTGAATTTGACCTTAACCTTTGAATGACCTTGACTTTCAAGGTCAAATTATTAAATTTTGCTAAAATTGCCATAACTTCTTTATTTATGATTAGATTAGATTGATACTTTGACAAAACAACACTTACCTGACATTCCGCAATAGACTCCACCCAAACCATCCCCCACGCCCCCCCCGAATCCCCTCCAAAAAAAGTTTTTTTTTAAAGATCATCTAATAAATGGCCACCACACCCTCAAACTATACCCCGTCCCCCCCCATTTTTTTATAAATATTTTTTTTTTTCATTTTTGTTTTGCATTTTTGGAAGATAATGTAATAAATGACCACACCCCACACTATACACCCTCTCCACTCCACCCCTCCCTCATTTGTGATTGAAATTGAGACAGATACCTTCACCTTTAAAAAGAAAAATAGATGAGCGGTCTGCACCCGCAAGGCGGTGCTCTTGTATAAAAATTTATATTGTTTTGTTTGTTTTCTCCAAATGGTTAGTATTATTCTTTTATGTTAACATTCTAAAAATTCTTGTTTTATTATATTTATCGAATTTTTTTTTCAATGACATCATTTTATGATTTATAAATAGATTGCAAAAAATATTTGTTCAAGATAAACTTAACAACAAATTGTTACATTAAAGTTAAATGATTTTAATATTCAGTAGCAAAAAAGTAAGGAGAATCCAACTTAAAAAAGATGTACCTATTAAAAGTATATTCTATTGATGCCGTGAACAATACCCTTGTTTATAACATGACTGCCGCTAAGTCTATTACTAGCAACCTATCAGAGAATAGGTCAGATACCTTATTTCAATATATGGAAATCCTAGTATTTTTCAAAAACAAACATGACAGGTAACCAACGTCAGATGGAAAAAGTAAAGGAAAGTTAGGTCAAGCTAATTGTTTGTCATAATACATCTTAAAACCTCACGCCATATGCAAGTAGTGTTGCCATGATCGCAACATCTTGATGAATTATAATTCAATTTTTTGTCTCATTACCATTTACTTTGTTTAACAAACAACCTCTTCAAAGTTATCATTCCTTCTGCCTTTCGGCACCTCATGAACCTGAAAAACTCGTAACTTTATGTTTCCTCAGGCAAATATCTTCTTTGTACAATAAACAATTTCTTCACCACGTTAACAATCCTGCTACACTCACTAATGCCTCAAGAATGAAGTAAAGTTCAGGTGATCTACGCCATTAGGTATTTTGCATATGTCATGAACTATATAAGTAACAGAAAATTTAAAACCTACAAACACTTTGGAAGTTTGGAAAAAGATTCATGATTGAATGAAGGAACTTTCATTAATCTTGTAGAACATGCGTAGATTTGATCTTCAGCATCTAAAAATATATAGAAAGAACGACAATATCTTTGGAGAGATAAACGTACCTACGTTATAAGCAAAGGACCTGTGCGACTATTTCCGGGCTTTTAGTCTGTTTAGTTAACACCTTAGTAACGTTTTCCATATATAAAATTGCTCACCCTTTCAACTTTAAGCGCCCAGTGGGACGAGGGATAGAAAGAGAAAGTCACATGCTTGAGTACATTTTAACCCATGCGCCTTGCACGCTTTTTTCGCATAGAAAACAGTGGGCGATACAGAGCCACCATGGCCCTCTTGTTTTTCAAAAATGAGAATCATGGTTAACAACCTGATATCGATTTTAGGCGTACTCATAGTAAATATAAACAACGTGAAATACAGATAAATGTAGCACTAGATTATTCTTTTAAGGACTTACAGGTCCTTTATTTGAGGCAAGTGAGCAATTGCCATACACTAAGATTCAAAAGAAAACACAGAACAAAAACATACCTTTTATCAAGGGGGCTTGCGTATACGGGAACTTGCTGGGTTTAAGTGACTCACAGTTCAGACCTGTTTACTTCTACGGATTCGCCGTAGTTACTACGGATTATTAGGCTTAACTACGCACTACTGATTTGTACTGAAAAACTACGGATCCATCGATCAAAATGGTCACATTTCAGTTTTTAATCGTACTTTCGCATATTTTCGGTCTTTGCGTGTAATTTATCAATCATAATCATTTTGGCGCTTGCGTAGTAATTAAAGAAACGTTAAAATTCAAGCCTCCCGGGGAACTAGTGCTGATCGACTTTGTCGTGTCGTCACCGAACGACAACTGACTTACGTATTGGTTCGCAAATTTAGCCGAATATATACGATTTTACGTTGCTATCCAGTATACACATCTCTCTCTCTCTCTATTGAGCACGCCTGTTTTTACACACGTCCAAGATGGCGGCAAGCAGACGAGAAATTGCGATTAACGGCGAAAATAATAAATACCATTCAAATTAACAACGGATATCATATGGTCACTAGGGAATAATGTAATGCCTGTGTCAATTAACGCAAAATACTACGTTTGAGATAAAAAAACAACAACACATATTTCTCAGAAATTCAGTCTACTCAAAAAGTTAAAGCATTTATTATAATAAGTCGAGTATCGTTCGAAAATCGAAAGAGACAAACATTATTTGATTTTTACGTTAGTGTATCTGTGTATACTCAGATTCATATTCATATTAAGAAAACGAACATTTAAAGATACTATAAAAATTTCATTTCCAACCACATTCCTAAGATTCGGTGAACCGTGTTGTTAATAATGATGTTACATTCAACTCACAAAGAACAACGAATTTTTTTAAATATATATAGTTTAATATATATTAATATATATTATATAATCAATTTACAATTGCTGTACTAAATGCAATAGTTTATGTATATTATGATTCAACTGCATTGAATTTAAACCGAAACATTTGTTTGCGTTAACAAAGAGTAAAACATTTACGGCGATCATTATTAACATAGATTTGTTTATTTTGAACGTTCGTAATTTCATATCTTTCGTGAAAAAAATAACTTTCTTAAATTGTAATTAAAATTATCATATAGACAGTAACAACTGTAAAACAATATATTGTTTAAAATCGTCTGATACATAGTGTTGCTCATATTTCTATAGGATAATAACCGCTTTGGCCATCTTTCCCTTTCGAACAAAAGAGCCCCACTCGACCTTTTCTCCCCCTGTTCCTCCGAAACCACCCCCTCCGCCCGTCCGTCTCCGGATCCGAACAAAATCCCGTTCTTACGTTCTCAACTCCAACTTATTCCGCCCAAAGTACCCCTCCGCCGACTACTAAAAACCCGCGAACGCCATCACCCAAAACTCTCTCTGCCGCCCTCTCCGCCGCAGCGCCCTCCGTCACCGTTTGTGAACATCCCCATGATCCATAAACGTCCGGAAGGTCTAGTGAAAGTAAGTAGAATTGATGATGTGTTCTTCAATCGCTTAAGTGCGTCACGTATTTTAAATTTGGGTCAAATGTATGAGACAGACAATTGAACTCCAAGTAAAAACGTAACATTTATTTATCTTTTAAATGTCATACTTTTTATTTTTAAAATCACATAGATACAAAGAATATTTAAAAAAAAAAAAGAGTATGTAGCTATATTGCACGTGAAAACATAGAACTTGAAAGAACATATGTGTACATGATTCTACACTTTGTGTATACTTGGTACTAATTAGTTTTATTTGTTGTAAATAAACCATGTATTTACTATATTTCGTTCAAGAAAACCGGATTATCGTCTTTTGTCGCACGATATTAGTACTGTACAGTGTTTTAGTAGTTTTTGCATCGATAGACTGCCATTATTTGAAGCGAATACATGACTTGTTAATAAATTTTCTGTCCCAGAAAGAAGGCTTATTACAATCGAATCGTCCGTTAGTTCTTCCGTCTGATATACAAGAAGAAAAAAAATAGCAAAGTAACATATCTTGTCATTCTTGAATACTGTTATACGGGGTACGATGCATCATCCACGCCGAAATTTGAACTGAGCCACCTACTAGGAAAACTGGGCTAAATACATGTGCGTCGTCCCATAATAACCTGGGAAGTCCGCACAGGCTAAACAGGGACGACACTTTCCGCTTGTATGGAGTTTTTCTGCACAGGCTAATCCGGGGCGATTCTTTACGCACATACATCAAGCCCAGTTTTCCCAGAACGATGCTCAATTGATTACAAGCATAAAGCAGAAAGACGCTGTCGCAATTTCAAATGTAGGAAAGTGAAACCTTAAAATCAGTATCAGTCTGTTATGTAAGGCAAGTGTTCTATTCATTTATACAATACACGGCAAAAATACTACACACAAACATCAAACCGATAAGAATCGACTTGTAACGACTAAGGCATAGAATTATTTTTTACCGATAGAAAAGCATACCGCCGTGCTTGAAACTGATATTTCGGTCGGATTTAATCAAATAATACACGTGTGTAAATTAACAATAACCACAAAAATATAGTCCAAAATTAAAAGTTGAAAAGAGAATATATTATCTTGTTTTGTGGCAATTTAATTAAGACGTGATGGTGATCGATTCAGATATGATTTTTAATGTATGGGGTTTATAAATTGTTATTTTCTAGATGGTTTATTTTTTCACTGTGAACGACGTATGTAAATAATATTTAAATTGAATTAGTTTGCATAAAAATTATAAAAAAGGGTTACAAATTGATGATCCTTTCCCGTCTGGATTGATTCTCCACGTGTTTTTACTTATTACCGAAGCGCAGGAACCCGCTGCAAGGAATGTGGTCACCTGCATGAAACATACACTTAAAGACTTTCCTAACGCAACACTTTAAAACTTGAATTTCTCAGTTATTATTTAAGATGTTGATCTTAAATTTTACATTTGATCATTTGACTACCTAATGAGCAAGCTCACGATAAAATTATTCATCAGTGACGATTGGACGCTTTAGCTCATCTTTTTGCACGTGGTTGTTAAGTACCCACGTATAAAGCAGGTATATTGCTTGTTTATAAGAGCTGCAAAAAAAGGCTCGCAAAATAACTCTTTATGGCGTTATTAGATTATTGACACTAAAAGACGTCAGTCGTTTGAATAAAAAAAAAGCAAATGAAGTACATGTCTAAACACTGTGTTAATTTTCTTGTGTAGAACATGTTTTTTTACTGCGCATGCGCGGTTAATCACGCTTTTTTAGCTTACATCACTTCTGCTTCGGTGTATTAAATTTAATATTGCAATTTTTAATAGGTTAATCCCTCGGTTGTCTTTGTAGGTTATGCTCCAATCTTGTTTTAAACGGTACATCTTCTAAATAAGGTAAGAACTATATAATTCTGAACTCTACATAAAACTATCTAGGTGTAAGCTATAGGCAACGACGGAAGTGGCGGTAACGGAGGCGGCGGTTGCGACGGCGGTGGTGGAGTCCTCGGAGCGGGATCCCGGGGAGGCGGCGGCAGTGGGCCGTGGCCAACAGACCGGAAGCGTGTCGACTCACTTCCGGTAACTTCACTTTCGGTGACGACTGTTGATGTGAGGAGCCAGACTACACTAAGTGCGAACGTAGAGTTTATGGTTGTTGCGTATAAATTTCGTATAACACCTATGAATTTCTTTAGATACCGAAAGATACAAAGCGGAAGTTATACTGACTAACTGGCATGAACAACATTCAACGCCAGAAAATTGCCAGCTGCAATATAAACACTTTTTTTTCAGGCTTACCGAATTATCGGTAAACAACAAAATGAATCCCACAGGCTTTATATAAATATCTATATATTTATATTGTTAATAATGATATATATAAATATAAATATTATATAAATATCATTTGTGTTTATTATTTTACAGTCACTTCTGTTAAGATAACTAAGAAAAATAAATAAACAAAACCTTCTTAAGATAGGCTGTTACTTACGCTCCATTGGTCATTGTCGGCTTGTGTACAACTAAGATGTACCTGGGTACTTTTAATTATACTTAAATGTACCCCGGGTATAAAAAGATGCTAACATGTACCCGGCCAATTTAGACTGTACCCGAGTTTTATTCCCGCCCAAAATCCGATATCGTAAAGCGTGCAAAAGAAAAAAAAACAATATTCTCTTTGAACAAAACTTTCCTAAACATGCTTTGTTTACGAGTTTCGATAGTATAGAGGCAATTTTACAGAATATTGACATTAATATAGAGAAATGTACAAAAAACAAGATATGTGTTTGTCAGAAACACTATGTCCCCTTCTGCGCCGCTTTGAAGCTATATATTTGACCTTTGACCTTGAAGGATGACCTTGACCTTTCACCACTCAAAATGTGCAGCTCCGTGAGATACACATGCATGCCCAATATGAAGTTGCTATCTTCAATATTGCAAAAGTTATGGCAAAATGTTAAAGTTGGAGCAAACAAACACTCAAACCAACCAACCAACAGACAGGGGAAAAAACAATATGTCCCCTACTATAGTGGTGGGGGACATAAAAATAGCCGATAACGACCGATTTATTGTTAGATTTTGCGGGTACGTTTCAGTATATGTTTTGTACCCGGGGTACATTTAATTATACTGAAGGGTAACCCCTGGTACATTTAAGTAGTACCTAGCCGACATTTACCAATCAACGTTACTCACTTGTGTGTGTATGTTGCAAATTGGACACTACTATATTAAATTCAATAATAATTTAAGTATGCTTTGGTAAGACATTTTCTGATTTATAAAATATTTTGTAAAAAGTAAGATTTTTATATGATGTCTTATGTCAGGAAATTATACTTAAATTCTGCAATAAAAGTGAAATTTTATCTTTTTATTTTCTTTATAAAATCATTTATTCATCAAGTTAGCAACATTCAATCTAGTTTTTTAATAACAGTGTTTTAATTATGGAAGTGTGATAGTAATTAACTTTTTTTGTGTTTCAGTATAGAACAGATACCGGTATTTCATGAAGTGTATAAAGGCGATTTATTAACTACCTGCGCAGATGTATCCTGGGTGAAAGAAGTTATATTGACTTACTTGGGCAACAGATTAGTCAACTGCACGTAATAACTTATGTTTTGTATATGCCGGTAGTGACTGTTATCATTATTAGATTTCATGCCCATTTACAATACCGTACTTTGTAACTTCAATTTTGTTAATAAATAGGCATCTGAACAATACAAAATTACAAATAAAAACAATATTTATAGTTTGAATGTTTTGATACTTTTAATAGAAAGTTTTAATTAAGAATTTGCATGTGTAGGGTATCCATTAAAGACAAAAGATTTCATAACATATCTAAATTTATATAGTAACTGGTACATGCTCAAGTTTGGTGCACCCTGATGATTAACAGTCATAAGGGTTTCAATCATGACTGACAGTATTGTTTCATTCCAAAATTAATTAAGGATACAATACATTGTTGCGCTGGTGCTTTTTATGTTCATTTTTTTATTATTTAAAGAAATGTTGATATGGAATCAATCAAGGGAGTTTCTGTGTCTATGTGGTCATAGAGCGCTACAGCTTGTTGGAGATTAAGAGTACCATGTACTTTTTAAATGACAAAATCTGTGAATATTTATTCTAACAATAGAAATTAAAACCCAAAATATAAAGTAGAGAAAATGTTCATGTACATGCTGGAATTTCATTCCAACAGTAAAAACTGAAACGATTGAAAATTATTTTTTCTTTTTGTATAAACTTATATTTTTAAACAACAACACAATATAAACCTTATATATAAGATTTTTATGGCTATGTCTTACTATGAGTAACCAAAATGTGCTAATAAGATTAATCAATGCCTTAACATATCGCATATTGTTTACTTCAAATAAGTGATGCACAAAATTGAGTGGACCCATTTAATGTTTGGTTTTGTTGTAATGGTAATCAAACATAATAATATCATTAATACCGGTATCCTCACATTTTTAGGGTTTCAATATTTAAGGGACGTGCTCACAGGTTGATCAATTTTGACTTATGACAGTAAAAGCCTTACATTGCTAGATTTTAACCACAGAATAGAATTTTAGAAGCAAAAACAACAATAGAAAAATGTAATCCCCCATGGTGGTCCTTAAAATAACATTTCATTTGCCTTTACCACTCAGCCATCCTGAATATTATATTAAACATTCATTTTATAATTCATATATCTGATTCATGTTATTTGACAGAATTTAATAGAAACAACAGCATAATTAAGAATTATTCAATAATAACTCTTTATAATTGTATAATGTTTTTTAATACCATGCACTGATTTCCGAGGCCCATATAACAAAATTAAATAGAGGATATTTGTTGGATCCGGTGGATTATCGATTTTAATTCACGAGTGATCATAGAAAATAATATTTTCACGAGTGGCGCAGCCACGAGTGAAAATATATGTTTTCTATGATCACGAGTGAATTAAAGTCGATAATCCACCGAATCCAACAAATTTTCTTTTTATTTAATGCATTTTTCACAGTTTATATACATTGTTCAAGAGTTTAACTAACGAATTTTGCTGGGATAATGACGTCATTTCGTAAAAAAAATGACGTCATTTCACAGTAAACAATGAAAATTATCGATAATTCTCACTGATAATTTTCACTGTTTGAAACAGTGAAATTATCAGTTTTAATTCACTGATATTTCTCTATAAACCACCGGAAAGCATTAAATAAATATTTGACTTATACCAACAGTTTTAAATTATTACATTTGATATTTGAAATTTCATTGTATGCAAACATGAATATGGTAAAGGATAAATATAAGGAAACATGCAGGAATAATTAAGAGTACGTGCGGCCTTTAGTTTTGTTCATACTTATGAAAATTTAGCAAGATGTGGAGAACTTTTCAATGAATTAAACTTTATTTATTTATTTTCTGTGAAGATCCATATATGTTTGTTTGTTATTAGCAACTGAGCATTTCCAAAAATATTTCAGTCATGTTGTTTGTAAAGCGATCTATGCACGTTAGCTGAAAGTCTGTTTTTTAAGAGAACAAAGTATATATTTAGTATTTTGTATACTACAGTATACGGTTATTGCTATTGACAAAAATGATCTAAATCAAAACCAACTTCCAACAAGAGCATTGAAAATTATCACAGAAAATAAATATAGTTTGTTTCTGCATACATATCAACTAGCTATCATTGATAGTATCAACTTAAAATCTGTTGTTTTTTATTTGAAACATGATAATTGTGAAGCCTTTTAAAGTTTATAAATAAAGTAAAAACATGTATTGCTGTGATAATAATGTAGATCACGAACTACAACCACTGAATAAAAGCTACTAAAGGCTATTTAGAGAACTTGTTCCATGTATTAAATACTTCTGTATCAATTATCAATGTTTTCCAGTTTGCTCCATACATTCCAGTTTGACATAGATCTAACTAACCTTTTCAGTTTTATATAAGAGTCGCTTTTGTAATCATCCTCTCTTCTGTATTTAGACAATGTCTAACCAGTACTACAAAGCATGGTTAAAGTGGTAATTCAAAAGAAACGTTACAATAAACTTTGTTTACATTTGACCTTGTTTTCTCATCGCGATTTTGCAAACAAGGGAAACAACTTTGCTCTCTATAAAGATTTATCATTAAAATGTACAACAATTGACCGTTTTTTTTCATTTTTACAAACGTTTATGAAACGGGGCAAATTAATTGTCTTTAACATAACGATTTTTTTTCGGTAATCATAACGGGAAATTGATAACGTAAGGATGCGTTTGCTTGGTAAACGTTTGAAAAGTTTGCAGAGTAATTGTTGTTTTCCACAAAACAGTTAACGAAAAGTGGATTACCGTTATAGAGTAAAATAGACCCGTTGTTTTCAATCTTTGGAATATATTTATAATTTTTAGTATGATTGTATTCTGTATTTTATTATTATAGACATTGTGTTATATAAGTTATACGTATATATACGTTAATGATTCGTGAATAACTCTGGGCTAGTGTGAGGTCGGGCACTTATTTTTTTAAATATATTTGAAAAAAAGGAAAAATATTTAAAATAAAAACAGAAATGTCATAATGTTAAAAAGGTTATTTATGTCTTTGTATATTTTATGCAGTGGTTAAATATTACATAGGACAAACTGGAGATAAATTACGTAATCGACGAACTGTTCATGAACAACAAATGCGCGATCCCTCAACAAGACAAATGCCATTACGCAAACATCTTGATGAATGTTCTAAAATTGAAACAAAATCTAAAATATTTCCATTTTGTAAGTTATATTCGCACACTGTTTCAGCTAGGTTAGCAAAAGAACAATTTTGATTGATTTATTTAAGCCCTTGTAAAATTCCATGTAATAATTTGACGTTTGACGTCATAATACAAGTTATTTGACGTTGTTACTCTGACAATTTGACGTTATTGTGTATATTGTATATGCCCTGATGAGCTGTGCGAAACCGGTCGGCATATTTTAATTAATACAGTTTTTCTAGTATCCATGCGACGTTCGTTTACTTTTTCAATATATTGATATCTTAGTTCGGATTCACTTTACATTTTAACACACACACACACACATAATATATATATATATATATATATATATATATATATATATATATATATATATATATATATATATATATATATATATATATATATATATATATATATATATATATATATATATATATATATATAATGAACTCATATACTGATCTCTTGTATATGTGTACACTACACGTTGTAGTGGATTGACCAATTAAACATAACGTGATAACGTGATATGTAAAACATTTACAAAGATGTTCTTTTTTATCTTGATATTTATTCCGCTTTCAAACTTTTTTCCAGAGTATTACTATCGTACGCGCTTTTCTTATAATTTATGTTCCTTGAGGTTTTCATCATTTCCATTTGATAAAATGGGTAACGGGCTCTTCATTTACGTACGATACATTATTTAGTTCTTAGTAATTAACAGTTCTATTCGTTCTTTGATTTATGGTCTTAACGAATGTTGTTTCTGCCATATTTCAATTTCAATTAGCGTTTAACGCTACCATTCTTTGAGTTTTAAGAAATGTAAATAATAAAGGAAGTCGGTGAAGTAAACATACAATTTTGTTCTGAAAGAATATCCGAAAATACAGTACTTATGTATTAAAACAAGATAAATATTTGCATGCGCAGATATCATTTATGATATACACATACATATGTAACGATATTGATTCTTATTTTATATTAATAAATTATACATAATATTATTCAATTTCGCTAACAGTTTTCAGGCATTAACATTGTTTTATCAAATCATGAAATAAAGAAATTATTTATTTATGAGAAAACAGTATTATTAGTTTTACTAATATGATACTTATAAAATAGTAATTATCATAAATACACAAGATATAATTATTCGGATATTGTGCAGCCAAACAACTTTCCTAAATACCCTACATTGAATGTAACTAAAACAAATTGAAGTAGCAAACAATAATTTAAGTATAAATATATTTATTTGCAGCAAACAATAATTTAGGTTTGAAAATAAATAAGTAAAATAAATAAATAAGTAATAACATCTCACCTGAAAGAATATCCGAAAATACAGTACTTGAATCGCGCACAGCATTTTCTTAAATATTCTTTCGGTGGCTGCTTTTTGAAATTTGATCAGACTTTTCCAAGTACGTTTCCCACGTGATCCCACGTGGTCTCACGTGGTACGCTTATTCACCTACTTTTTTATGTTTATTCGGGTCAAGACTGTTAACCCTTAGTCATGGAACTTTCTCGAAGCTTCGACTGTGTACTTTTATGTTCCAAATTTGGGTAACATTTTAGGTTGGAATGTGCTACTCGCTCTCTTAGCTTACTAAGCTGTTTTCTTATAGTACATCAAGGTAGTTTTCAATATGTTAGAGTTTGTAGCTCACCTGGCACAACATGCATATGGACGATGGTCCACCGTCGCCCAACTAAAAATAGCATGTAAAACCAAGTATGCGCATGCTCAGTGGCGGGCGCAGTAAATGGTTAAAGTGAAAGTAGATGTCGCCGCCATTTTGAGTTGTTGGTAAACTGTGGTTTGTGTCCAAATAATTAGACGGTATCTTTTGTATATTGACCCCATACTTATGTTGTCATGCATATAGACTCGATCTCAAAACAACAACAACAACACAGCAAGGGAATGAAAAACATAAACGAGAAAAACTAGTATGTCATACTAAGAGTAGTGTGTGCGAAACGTGTACTTTGCATATGAGCCGCGGTGTCGGAAAACTGGGCTTAATGCAAGTGCGTTAAGTGTCTTCCCAGATTAGCCTGTGACGTCCGCACAGTTTTATCAGGGAATACACTTTCGCTTTTATGGATTTTTTGTTTTATTCAAAATTCAGTGTTAGCGGAAAGTGTTGCCCCTGTTTAGCCTGTGCGTACTGCACAGGCTAATCTCGGACGACACATTACGCACACGCATTAAGCCCCGTTTTCCGAGAACAAGGCGCATATTATCTCATGTAATTATGTGAAACAGTAAAAAAAATTAAACAACACTAAAATCAAAGTTAGAACCCGTCAGGTTGCAAACGCTTGTATCTTTACGTCCATTAACCCATTTATGCCTAGCGTCTAGAAAAAAGGCGTCTCATCAGGGTCTGCGCTGTTTGCTTAAAGGAATATCTGTAAGAAATATTCTAAATATAGAAATAAATATACTAGACATCCCTTATTTTGGAAATAAATTGATTTAATTTAGAAGGATGGGAGAGTCCATTAGGCATAAATGGGTTAACAACATGACCGTCATAATGACCTTGATTATAACCGTAGTATGATGTCCACAAACGATGGCGTAAGTAATTGTCACTGATGACATTATCGGTTACTTTGATTGCAAACACAAAATTGAACTTTGTTCTGGAAAAACTGGCCTTAATGCATGTGCGTAAAGTATCGTCACAGAGAAGTCTATGCAGTCCACACAGGTTGATCAGGTGCGACACTCCGCTTTCATGGATTTTTTTTTTCGTTGAAAGGTCTCTTTATAACGGAAAACCACAAAACGCGGAAAGTTTTGTCCCTGATAAACCTGTGCGGACTAAACAGGTTTATAATGGACGACACTGTACGCACACGCATTTAGCCCAGTTTATCCAGAGCGACACTTTATAGATGATCACAAGCTTCCGGATTCAGGATTGTTGTCTCATGATAGGTAGTAAACACGGTCATGACCTTGAGAAGACGAGTCGGAATGGATCAAATCTAAACAAACAAACGAACACTCATCTATTATATTTAATACAGCGAGATCATATAATAAACGTCAAATAAACATGTTTAACCTTTTTTTTATTGTCAAACCTCGCTAAAATTATCGCTTAAAACATCTTCAAAATAGACTTATACAAACAAAGGTCTGTTTTAGTTCCTGATCTCTTATAGAAGACCAAGTGAATGATATTGTTCCTCGAAACAAAATCCTTCCTTTCAATTCAATTTAGTTCGCTACTATTTCAATTACTTAATCATTTCCATAAGGTCGTGGTAGTCGTGTTCATTTCGTACGAAGCCGACACGTTGTATGATGTCTTAATATTGTAACATGACCAGCCATGACTTTAGCGATATCGGCGGATCATTCCAAATTTGTTGCATGGGTAATATAAATAACTTTACATGATAAATAACTAAACGTATGATACATACAATGCATATTAAATGTTCTTTAAACGGCTAAAGATATAATACTTTGGTTATGGGCCGATTAAACAAAAAGTGTTTCTAGTTATTTGTGGTTTAATTTGAAATCTCGATTAGTTTACCCCTAACCAAATGTGATCGTCTTGACCTAATTGGTATTCCCGAGGCGCCAGCGGGAAAATGTATATTGGTTTTGATGTAGTTTTGCTGTACATATCATGTATCTTTAAACTGTATGACGATTTTTATTCACAATGTACAATTTCTTATTCGAATGCTTCACGTAAGTGCGGAAATCATTTGTTTAGTTTCCCGTTTATCAAAGTTTCATACAACAGCAGAATGGTAGGTTTTCCAACATGTAAACGTATATTCTTACGCCGAGCAAAATATGAAACCAACAAGTCCAGTAACTGTCAATTTTTGATTTAATACATTTATAAGTGGAAAATAAATATAAAATGCAAATAAGGTTTTCATTTTCTGTGTGTACTAGGAAGATTTCTGATAAAAGTAGTCCGTGACCGAGTGCTTTTATTCGACATTTTGGTTTTGTGGGGAAAGAACCAAGTTCAAATTCTAACTGGATTTACTGTGTCAGCTCTAATTCAAAGTGTCTTCACTTTGTGGTTATTGTAATAGTTGTTAATTGTTACGATTTCTCGCAACATATAATTATTTATTGTAATTGCTTGTGAATAACATGAAACTGGATAGTATTTTAATGTGTTTTCGCGACGTTTAGCGTTGTGAGCAACCGGAGTAAAGGCGTTTTACAATACACACACGAAGTGTTAGCAGGTTTCTGAAAAGGTAATTACTACATGATGTTCCAAAAATAAAATACTTGTGATTTTATGAATATGTTGACACGTCTCTAAAAAGCAATATCAAAGTCGTGGCGTTTCTTGCGTCAAAGATACAACTTGATATAGCCGCTATCGAGGCTATAGTAGGGACGTGCATTTAACAGAAACACAGATGCACCGGTTTTAGAAAGCGAATGAGAATACATGAAAATCAGTGCGATTCACGCAAAGGGATATAGCGATTCTAACTTTTGTGGTTTGTTGAATATTTTTCGAGCTCGATAAATCGAATTCTTATGGTAAAATGCTCATTGTATTTGCGTTCATGGCTATAGTCTGTTTATAGATTGATTTTTTATGCTGGAACAGAATATAGTGTTATAGCTAAAGCCCGTTTTCAGATTTATAATGATAGTGAGCAGTTCTCTGTGACATGAACGAGAAGTATAGATATCTATTTTTAGATAAGACATGGTTTTTCATACCAACTGTTGACATGGTGCAATTCTGATTCATTTCCTAGTTTTATCATTAGCAGAACATTAACTATTGGGGGCTGCTGGAGGTTTCGGTAAATGACAAGTTCGGTAAATTGATTTATAGACTAAAAGCCGTGGAGGTTTCGGTAAATTGATTTTATAGAGGAGGTATACCTACGAGGTGTTAATGACACCTATTATCGGCTTACAATAACATTAGGGGCATTTATTTGCAAACTGTGGATTAATTTTGAGTAGAGTAATTAATGCTATGCCTAAGGTAAAGAATTAAGGGAAATGAAAATGCAACCTCTGAAAAACGAATTCAGTTAGGAAATTTTTGGTTAATTTTACGATTTAAATAACGCAATACTGTTGTTTGTTTTTAAATTGGTGCTTTTATTTAAATAACATAATAGTAACATAATAGTAATAAGAAATAATGATTTATGGCGGAATCAATGTAAGCTCTTCAATTAAGTTTAATGCTATTTTAAAAAGTTTCTTGTAAAATATGATTTAATAAAAATGATTTCATGTTGAATTTTATATTTATTTATATGTTTTATTATTTCTTTCTGGTTTCTGGTTGAGAAAAAACACAAGAAAAAACAATATATAAAATTTAACTGATAACTAGGAAAAAGAAGCGAGAAATTTATTTATATACGAAACAAACATATTTGATCTTAGTATTTTAAACCACCGAAACTTAACCATTATATAAACATGAGGTAGTTTGCCAACATAATGAATATGTATCCCAGCTCTTGCCACGTGGAGGCCACCTCTTGTAAGAGCCACATTATTATATTTTTTTAACTGATACGCTTTAATTAAGGTTTTTATCAACTAATTGTTTAAAAACATATATAAAATACAAAACGACCATGACCTTAATATATAATTTACCTCCATCGATTAGAATATTTATAGGTTGCAAGCCTGGATAATTAATAATAACACTTTGCAAACATCTCTAATTTGATAAAATCAAGTCCGTACATTTAAACCGATAAATTAATTAGTGCCAAACAACTCAATTAATGTACATCAAAATTAATCCACAGTTTGCAAATAAATGCCCCTAATGTTATTGTAAGCCGATAATAGGTGTCATTAACACCTCGTTGTAGGTATACCTCCTCTATAAAATCAATTTACCGAAACCTCCACGGCTTTTACTCTATAAATCAATTTACCGAACTTGTCATTTACCGAAACCTCCATAACCCGTCATTGCATATATTTTTATTAATGGGTTTCGACCCGTAGCCTTGTGTTCGCCCTACATCATGTTCGCCTTGGGTTCTGTTAACCCTTCGATTCAGTGAAAGTAATAAACGGAGAAAAAAAATCATTTTTTAAATTGTATTATTCATAACAGTAACACAATTGTATTGGTTGTGTGTTGTACATATTTGATATCTGATACGCAAACATATTCTTGAAGTGAAATATTTTGCCAACAATAGTTCTTCCCCATAGTAAATACTGGAAACCATACATTATCCGCATCCCAAATTCGACGACACCTAAATTCGACGATGTTCTATTTATATTGATTAAATGGATGATTATTGTCTTTGAATCATTTCAAAGTAATACAGCCGAGTTTAAAATTATTATTTTCTGCTATTAAACATTTCATTATTTCTTTAATTATTTGCTAAATATTGCTTCATGTAACCGTTACATCGTCGAATTTCGGTCCATTACATTCGGTTCTTTACACCCGTCGAATTTGGGTCACACTGGGATATTGCATACATGCATCTAGTCCAAATTTTTGACGCTCTTAAATATTAAGCTACTTTTTATATGGGTAAAGTATCTCGCGCGTCTTATAAATAAGACTAACATGCATCATGCAGAGATCTCCCTCTGGTTTAGTTCAAACCTGTATATTTTAGTTTGATTGCATAGGACTTATTTGAAAAAGCTGTACATTTTGTTTCCTGTGCCTAGAACCAGTACTTAGTGTCTATAAGGAAGATCTAAAGAACGCTTCCACAGTGGGGATCGAACCCGTGACCTCCTGGTTGCTAGGCGGACACCATATCCTTTACGCCACAGCTACCTCAGGGTTTGGGGTAACGGTACAGTTTGTCAAGGTATTCCGAATCATTAGGCATTCTGAATCCACATTTTCATTTAAAAAGTCTTAACGTTTGGTATGCGATTTGAAAGGTTATTGTTGTTTCTAAAAATTTAATCCCCCAGCCTGTAAAGAATGAAGAATCATTGTTTTTGATGAAAATGTTGATTCAGAATGCCTAATGATACCTGTACCCTGAGGCGGGGGAAATAGGGCATCATTTAAAAAAAAATTGGACTTTAAACCAAACATGAGAAACAATATACTATGTTTTTTTAATCACTTGATTAGTCTTTATTACCTCCAAATTAAATACATAACAATTCTATTTAGTTTTAAACATTTTAAACTTGACAATTCTGGGTCTAGGGCAATTAATTTGCTTGAGTGTCGGGTGAATTTTTATCTGGGGAAAAAATTAATACTTTTTTGTTGAGGGAATGGGGCCTTATTTTGGCCAAGTCTTGAATCGTTATAAGACGGTATATAATATTATATTTACCTGTCAATAATATCTACAAGGGGAGTTAGACAGTATAGATTGATATATACATGTACATGGTCACTCTTAATGTCACTCAAATAGATAAAGTAATCAGTATTGCTATTTAATGGTATGTTTTTTTCATGAGAATAAACTTAAGGTTAATAGTGATTACTTTGTAAAATAAAACAAAGCATGTGCAAATATTGAAATAAAATATTCATTTTTAACACCATTAAAAAAAGTTAACAATATCTATACACATTCCTTGGTATTTTACCCTAGCATAACAGCTTCAATCACATAATCATTATTTCAATCAATTAACTGGGTCCGTTATCTCATCATCTCTTAATAAATCATATATATTGATAGCCACCTGCTTCGTACACATTTCAAACTAATATTTCAGACACCAAACGCAAAGCCTATCCCAAGGCAATGCCCCATTTGCGTGGTAAACGGCAACACGACTGTGTACCTCCGGGTAACAGACCACGTTCGCTGGGTGCAAGCGCTGACGGCAGACCCCATGAAGCCGTTGATGTCAGAGGCACGTGCTAAGACCGGTCGGAAAGTGAAGAAGACAAAGACGAGGAATTACTACTCTTGCTGGCTGTGCGACCGGTCGGTGATTGACCGGCTGCGTCATCTAGAACAGGAGCACAAAATGGAGGCTGGGACATTCAATTTTGTTTACACAAGAGGGCCGTTTCCGGAAAGTAAGTGTTAAATTGTGTTCGTGTGGTTTTTGTATTTAATTTCTCATATTTCTATCAATGTCTAATACAAAACCATACCAAACGATTTGTAACTTTTACATTTAAACGTCATTTACAGGTCGCGAAAACTTCAGGAAAGGTGACCAGCAGACTCGCCACTCATGATGACTCGGCATAGGAGGATGAGAAGGTGGAGGATGAGGAGGAGGAGGAAGAGGACTTTTCATTCCTAACGCGGAAATACTGCCTGAGCCTGGAACCCAATGCAAGGGTGATGCATGGTCGGAGAAGCTGCAAGTAACAATATGGATTGCTTATATAGTGTAAAGTTTTGAGTCCGTTTTCGGGGTAGAACCAGTACTTGGTGCATTAAGCCCTGTTTTCCCAGATTTTTTTTTAATTATATACATTTCAATTTATAGTCATTATTATTGCAACATGTATATATATTAAAAACCGTGAGGAAATATATATAAGTACATTAAAATTTAAGATAAATATTATTTATTTATAATACTTTGGAATTACTGGTTGTTAGTTAAATTATATGCGATTTCACCATCTAGCATAGAATATCATCCAATAATACTTGTTGCAGTTTCAATAGTTGACTCATATGTAGACTACATGTTCCTGCGGAGCAGGCCAGGTGGGTTGGCAAAAGAGTCGAAAACACAAGAGGTCAACATGAAGATCAACCGGTTCCTGGCCCTGTCTGGCTACTTGGAAGGAGTGGTGTTGAGTGACGTGCTGTTGTGGATGGGCCATATGGAGGTCCACGACAGTTCCTCAACACCACTCACCAGCTGAAGACGGTGCGGAATGCACTAACGGCAATCAAGAACTTCCTGAAGTGGTGCCAGGGAATGGTCTAGCGGACGCCCGCACATTGAACAATGTAAGCGTAAACTTAGGATTTGATTTATGTAAATTATTCATTCTTCTTGGACATCTACTTATTAATGTTTTGGCGTTGGCCGTCTTTCTGTCTGTTCTTCCGTCCATCTTTCCGTCCGTCCAGCACTTTTGTGTCGAGAGCCATATCTTGAAAGTGCTTTGGCCGATTTCATTGAAACTTGGTATGAGTATATATATGGATAAGAGGACGATGCACGCCAAATGGCATTGTACACAGTCTGTTAATAACGGGGTTTTGGCCCTTTGTATCTTGAAAAAATGCTTTTTTGAGTGTCAAATATAACACTTTTGTGTCCAGAAGCATATTGGCGGGGGATATCAATTCAACAAATTTGCTTATTAAGTTTTTTTTTTTTTCGGACGATCTCCTTCTCACAGGCTTCCTGACCTCAACCTGCCTGGATAAGAGCCGTCGCGAGGTTGTTCGGAGGGTAGAGGAGAGTGCGGCCATCCTGACGGACGCAAACCTGGAGCGCCACTTCACTGAAAGTGAGCATGTAGTGAAAACGATCAAGGTGTTCCAGGAGACCCCGCTGGCACACCTGAAAGATATTCGGGGAATAATCATTAAACTGATAGCGCTCTATAACGCCTCCTGAACCGGCAAGTATACAAACCTGAGGGTATGTAATATAAATAAGCCTAGTATTGATTCGAAAAGATAACCCTAAATTGCTTTTCAGACCAGAGTTGTTTTTCAGTAGCAATTGCATAGAATTGAATGAAACTTGAAGTTAATAGGCATTAAGATTGGGTTTATTTAAGTATACAACAAAGCTGTTCGCCTGTTAATTGACCGACTTGTCTTATGTATAATATTTTTACCAGATTGTTACCTTGAAGACAGATAAACTATAATGCAAATGTTCATTTTGACATTCCAAATTGGGGAAAGGCCTTGAAGCCATTGTAAAATTAAACTGTTATGGCCCCTTAATTGATTGAAAATGTCAAATTTCTGTCTGCATATGTTGGTGTATGAATTTAGTGAAATTCAAATTAGATCAAATTTGTTATCATTTTTCAGTGGTTCTTGCATAAGAGTCATCAGGATGATTTGGTCATTTCAGAGATGTACCCTTTATAGCTCAACTTTAGTTATTGTTGCTGGTCTTTGTCTGTTTTGCGATGTATGTCTATATGTCAACATTTTTACTTAAACAATATCTCCTACTAAACCTTTGGGCAAAGCTTGATGAAACTGGCAGGAATATTCCTGGCATGAAGCTCCTTCAATGTTGCTCCAAGAATTGTTTTCCATGAAATCCTTGTTGCCCTGGCAACCAAAAGGAAAAACTTAAAAAATCTACTCTGAAACTGCAAGGACTTGGGCTGAGATATTTAGCATGAAACATTGTGTGGTGGACCTTTACCTGTGGGCAAGTCGATTTTTTGTCGAGCCCACTTATGGAGAGCTCGACATATTTGTCACAGTTGGCGGTTTGGTGTATGTGGATCAGTCCGTCAGTATGAAAGTCCGGGTTAGGCTTGTCTGGAGCGTAAGTCTGTTATTGATTGGAGGAATTTCAAATAACTTGCAATAAATGTTCACAATCATGACACGGCCGGTCACTGCTCAAGAAAACGTCAATATCTCAAAGGTCAAGGTCACACTTTGAGTTCAAATGTCAAAAATGGCCATAAATGACCTTGTCTGGGCCATTATTATGTCATTCATTGTCAGAATTAAATTCAATTTAAAATCATGTGTTCACCATAATTTGACAGTGTTGCACGGGAAGGAATAATGTCGAAATCTCGAAGGTCAAGGTCACACTTTTAGTTCAAAAGTAATAAATGGCCATAAATGAGCTTGTCCGGGCCATAACTGTGTCATTCATTGTAAAATTTTAAAATCATTAAGCACATTTGTTCACCATCACTCGACGATGTGTCATAAGAAAGAATTACGTCAAAATCTCCAAACTCAAGATTACACTAAAGAGTTCAAAGGTTAATTGGTGGGACTTGTACCATGATTGTTCAAACTATGTTCCTGGGGTCAAAATTGCCCCACTGGGGAGGGAAATGTAATTTCCTTATTAGTATATTAAAAAACCTCAAAAACAAAAATGTTCTCATAAATCACAAGGCCTAGAGCAAAGATATTTGGCATGAAAGTTCATCTTGTGGACCTTCACCAAGATTGTTCAAGTATCATTGGATCATATTTGCCCCACCCTCGGATCAAATTTGTTTTCCTTCTATAATATATATAATGAACACTTAAAAATATTCTTCTAAAAAACTGCAGTGCGAACATACATATTTTGCATAAAACATCATCTGGTGAACTTCTATACAGATTTTTAGAATTATCGGCTGGGGGTACCAATGATAAATTCATTGAATTTACCTGCTAAGATTAATTTGCTTTGTGGATATGCAATAACTTGCAATGTTTTTAAAGTGATTGAATGGTTCAACATTAACATAAAATTAAAAAGAAAAAAAACTATTTCATGCATCATATTATACTTATAAAAAGCCATAATTGTAATGCTTTCATGGAAAAAAATGAATGTTTGCTTAATTTTCAAAAATATTAATAAATCTTTAATGTTGAGGATTCTTCATAAAGGTTTTACGTGTGCACATAATGTTATGGTAATCTCCAAAGCATTCCCATTACAAAATACATCCGATGTCTATGGATAAGTTATTTTTATGCCCCCTTTCGAAGAAAAGGGGGTATATATTTTTTGCACTGTCTGTCAGTCTGTCACACTTTTCGTGTCCGCTTTCTAATTCAAATAATTTTCATTCGATCTTTACCAAACTTGGTCAGAAGTTGTGTCTAGACAATATCTAGGTCAAGTTCGAATATGGGTCATGCCGGGTCTAAAACTAGGTCACGGGGTCACTTAGTGCATTTCAAGGATTTAGCATGGTGTCTGCTCTCTAATTGAAGTAGTTTGCATCAACATTCATGCGCCTGTCAAGTATCGGGCATTCAGCGTGAGAGTCGCGCATTTACGCAGCAAAACACCCTCTCACACAGCCAAATCTTATGCTCTCCTTTTTTTATACGCCCGTTTTTAAAAACGGGACGTATTATAGTTTCACCCTTGGCGGACGGCGTCCACAGCAGTGTCCGCTCTCTAATTTAAATAGTTTTCATCCGATCTTCACCAAACTTGGTCAGAAGTTGTGTCTAGACAATATCTATGTCAAGTTCAAATATGGGTCATGCCGGGTCAAAAACTAGGTCACGAGGTCACTTAGTGCATTTCAAGGATTTAGCATGGTGTCTGCTTTCTAATTGAAGTAGATTTCACCCGATCTTCACCAAATTTGGTCAGAAGTTGTGTCTAGATGATATGTAGGTCAAGTTGGAATATGGGTCATGCAGGGTCAAAAACGAGGTCACAAGGTCACATATTGCATTTCAAGTATTTAGCATGGTGTCCGCTCTCTTATTGAAGTAGTTTTCATATGATCTTCACCAAATTTAGTCAGATGTTATACTAAATGATATCTAGGTCAAGTTTAAATATGGGTCATGCCGGGTCAATAACTAGGTCTCGAGGTCACTTAGTGCATTTCAAGCATTGAGCATGGTGTCCAAAACCTTCGAACGGGCGTATCTTGTGACAGTTTGGCACTCTTGTTTAAAACTGACGATGCATGAAACTATTTTCACTCATATTTTTTATGTAATTTAAATGCCAAAATTTAGAAAATGCATATGAATGTGAAACGAAACTGTAAGTAAGTAAATAGTGTTACAGTTACTGTACAAACAACCCATTTTTCAAAAGAAGCGTTTTTTTTTTGTAAACTGTACTGATGGTTTTGCTAGTTATGCCATAGGTTGTTGATAACTCGCGTTTGTTCAGCTAATTTCATTATTTCTTTTATAGCCATTAATGTGTTATCATGGTCATTGATGTGAACAAAAGCAAACTGTTATTTTTACAGCATCCAGTAAAAATACCCATATTATAAATCACACGGGTACTACTGCTCTAATGTTTGATCAAGAATGCATCTAATGGATAATCAAACTAGTGGTTTCACTCAATTGATTTTTGCATATATAGGTAGGTGTACCTAGAGATTGAGCTGGAGACAGTGAAGGTGCTGACCTCTGTGTGGAACACTTAGAAGCTGGCAAGTTTTCATATTGAAGGGTATGGTTCCCAACTGCCCATCACACACAGAATGTAGCTTGTCGTCTTCCGCAGTAAAAACTGGTTAGTGCTCCACAATGCGATACCTGGTTCATATGTTTGTTGCTTGAGTATTAATTATTATTATCAAGATTATCTTGTTTTATATTTCTTGATTATTTGCTATTATATCCCCAGAAACATAGTATAGTGGGGTATATAGGAGTGACCTTGTCTGTCTGTCGATGGCTCTGTATTAAGTGTCCCTTCTCTAATTCAAGGTGTTTATTGGATCTTCACCAAACTTGGTCATAAGTTGTATGTAGATGATGTTTAGGTCAAGTTTGAATATAGGTCATGCCTGGTCAAAAACTAGGTCACGGGGTCACTTAGTGCGTTTAAAACATTCATCATGCTGTCCGCTCTGTAATTTAAGTAGTTTTCATCCAATCTTCACCAAACTTGGTCAGAATTTTATCAAGATGATCTCTAGGCCAAGTTTTAACATGTGCAATGCCGGGCTAAAAACTAGGTCACAGGGTCACTTTGTGCGTTTTTTAGCATTCAGTATGGTATCTGCTCTCTAATTCAAGTAGTTTTCATCCGATCTTCTCCAAACTTGGTCAGAAGTTTAATCTAGATGATCTCTAGGCCAACTTCAAACGTGGGCCATGCCGGGCCGAAAAATTAGGTCACATGGATTTTGACTTTAGGTCCTATAACACTGGCTTGCGACACCTGTCGACAGGCTTTCAACACAAATTTTTGGAATAAATAGTGACTAAATATCTATCTAAGTTTGGTTGTGAGTTTATCTGGGCCATAACTATGTCATTCATTGTGAGATTAAACAAAAAAAATGCACATTTGTTTACCATCATTGAACGGTGTGTCGTGCCAAATTGTCGATATCTCTGAGGTCAAGGTCACAATTGCATAATAACTCATAAAATCGCCAAACATGTAAATATGTTTTTCTTATTTTGTGAAGACAGCATGCAAAATATTCTGTGTCAATGCGGTATGTGGGGTTATTCCTGGTATATTGGAGTCTGTATGTTGGTTGGTCTGTTGTGGATTTGTCTATCCATTCAATTTTGTAAATATGTGATCAGCATGAAAAGAAGATTTTCAAAACACAATTTTTATTTGCATTGATTTCACATCCAAGAGTAATGGTCTTGATTCCTTGATCCTCGCTCATAAACATTCACAGGGACAGCAGGGGTATTTTATTATTGTTTATGACCAAGTTTGTATTATATTTGTTTTGAAAGTGTGAACTTTTTAATGGATAAATAGATAGATTGAACAAAATTAATTTATTATGCCCTCCTTCGAAGAAGAGGGGGTTAATTGTTTTGCACATGTCGGTCAGACCGTCCATCAAATGGTTTCCGGATGATAACTCAAGAACGCATAGGTACATTAATCATGACTGGCAAATGACCCCTTCAATTATCAGTTCAATAGGTCAAAGGTCAAGGTCACAGTGACTTGAAACGGTAAAATGGTTTGCGGATGATAACTCAAGAAAGTTTAAGCCTAGGATCATGAAACTTCATAGGTACATTGATCATGACTGGTAGAAGACCCCTTTTGATTTCCAGGTCTCTAGGTCAAAGGTCAAGGTCACAGTGACCTGAAGCAGTAAAATGGTTTCCGAATGATATATTAATATATATAATTAGCTATTGATACTTAAGTGAGAGTGATTACATGAGTATTCACACAATGGCTGCCACTACAACTGTACAAAAGAATGACACTCACAGTTCTCACCATAAACCCCAATACTCTTCTCTCCATAACAGGGTGCTGGAAGATGCTTACTGCTATATTGACTGCTTCTAAGCGCTCCCTGGACCTAAAAATTATCTCCCAGCAGCAACCTCCCCAAGGTGTGACGAGAGTCTTCAAGGTAATTGAAAGAGGGTGCAATGTGAAGTATAAATGCATAATGAACCAAAATGGAAAGCATAGGTTTGGAATAACTCGTCTCATGGTCAAAGTCACACTTAATACTCAATTTTCACATACCATTATATATGCAAGAAAGCTCATTCAACAACTCGCTACAATCAGGTTATATGCTGAATTGATACTTTCAGGTCAAAGGTCCTAGGCCACTAAGAAATATTTCTTTTAAATCTCACTCAAATGGTGACCATATTGTTTCAATATGCAGAGTTTGGATTTGGCATCACTCACACTTGAAGATAAATATTCATTTGCCACATTATGATTTTGATTCTTCTTAGTAAATCACATATCCCGTTTCATTGTTCCAAGAAACAAAACACCAATGTTCACCACAATTAATTAATGCGATTTGCAAAACCAATCAGGTTCAAACAAGATAAAAGGTTTGAACATTCAGTTCTATCCTTTAAATTTGTATCCGCTCATTATTGTCCCCTACCGGTTTCATCGGAGGGGATTTATGATCACATTTGATTCATACTTTAACAAAACAACACTTACCTGACATACCACAATGGGCTCCACCCAAACCATCCCCCATGCCCCCCCCCAGAACTCCCCCCCCCACCCCGCCCCCCTAAAAAAAAAAAGAACAATTTTTTTTTTTTAAATATCATCTATAAAATGACCACACACCCACATTATACCCCCTCTCCATGATGGCTTACGTTATACTGTCAAGCACTCGAATAGTCGAGCGCGCTGTCCTCTGACAGCTCTTGTTGCCTTAAATTTTCATTGTTCTTTGAAATTAAATTAATAATGGCCAATTTTTTTCACTGCTCTTTGTTATTATTTGTTTTTGGTTTACAACTTTTTCTGCAATCAATTTAAGGGGGCATGTCAATGGTTTTTCTCTATGCAATGGCAAATATTCAACATTCCACATGTCCGATTTTTATGAAAAATAAATGTACATGTATAAGGAACATTGATGAAATCGTTTAAAAAGATTAGTGAAGGGCCAAAAAAATATTATTACATTATGGTCTTAGTGCTTATGGGGATCGAAATCTTGCCCACAACATTCACAATCTTAATGAATATTTTCTACACAAAACTACTGTTCCATTATTCATTATGGTCAGTGAGCATGCCCATAGCTGGATATGTTAATACTACTACGATTTCCTGCGCCCACAAAAAGTTTCGTGGGGATAACTTTTTTTAGCTTGACTATATATATATATATATATATATATATATATATATATATATATATATATATATATATATATAAGTGGAGCTATCCTACTCACCCCGGCGTCGGCGTTACCGTGAGCGTTGGAATGTTAACGTTTGCGTACCACCTCACATATTTCCTATGTCCTTTGACATATTGCTTTTATATTTTGCATACTTCTTTACCAACATGACACCAATCTATAAACAAGAGCAGACAACTGAATCAAGCATTTTGTAAGAATTATGGCCCTTTTTTCACTTAGAATATGAATATTATTGATAAATCTATGTTAAAAATTGCGTACAACCTCAAATATTTTCTATGTCCTTTGACATATTGCTTTCAAATTTTGCGTACTTCTTTACCAACATGATCCTAATCTATAAACAAGATCAGACAACTGTAATAAGCATTGTGACAGAATTATGGCCCCTTATTCGGTGGAGCATATAGTTGCCAGTTTGTCTTTCCTTACTTACATACTTCCTTACTTCTGTCACACTTTTGCTACCGTTTCTCATAGCGCCTTCAATACTTAACCAATCGCTTTCATATTTGGCATGTAGGTACCTTGCATGGACCTCTACCTTTTGATGAGGCTTGAGGTCACTGGGGTCAAGGTCACCGAGGCTAATAATAGACTTTCTTCCGTCACACTTTTGCTACCGTTTCTCATAGCGCCTTCAATACTTTACCGATCTCTTTCATATTTGGCATGTAGGTACCTTGCATGGACCATTACCTTTTGATGAGGTTTGAGGTCACTGGGTCAAGGTCACCGAGGCTAATAATAGATTTTTTAGGTGTTTATTAACACATACATTGACAAAGCGCATCATCAGGGAGCATCCATCAGTTTCACTGATATTCTTGTTTGTCTTAGTAACTTTGAATATTTTGTTAAATTTTGTGTTTATATCCACTTTACTTCTAAAGTATCAAGGCTATTGCTTTCAAACTTCAAATACTTTCTTACTATCATGATGGTACTGTACCTGGCAAGTTCAATTTGACCTTGACTTTTGAATGACCTTGACTCCCCCCCCCCCTCAAATTTTTCTTTTTTTTCTTTTTTTTGAAATATCATCTATTAAATGACCACACACACACACACATTATACCCCCTCTCCATGATGGCTTACGTTATACTGTCAAGCACTTGAATAGTCGAGCGCTCTGTCCTCTGACAGCTCTTGTTAATTAATAATGTACATATTTACAATATATAAAGCAAGGTCTGTGCTTTAAGAAACATATAAATAAGTTCATATTAACGCATACATTTATTTCAGAGAATAAAATTCCGTTTTAGCTGTCAATATGCCCTTTAACAAATCTTATATGATTCAAGAATCAAATTTTTGAAAATCAAAGTGACATTTCATTCTGGTTCTTGCCCAATTCGCCAATATGAATGTATTCAAGAACTATAATAGTATACAATTTGTTCAGAGAGTCATGAAATAAAGTGAAAATGTGTTGGTTCTGGTAGCGATTTTATTTCACTTGTGAGCATAGACAGTATATATTTTCACTCATTTCTTTGATCATTTGTAAATAAAATCACTATGGTAGGTAAGATTTAATTAATAGTTTAGCCATGGCATGCCTTTTTTGTTTGTTAAAAAAATTCCATTTTTGGTAAACCTTTGATTAAAGTCCATTATTAGAAACTGCCTGAGAAGTTTGGTTCAAATTATGTACCAATATATTTTTTATTACCTTAAATATAGCCTTTTTTCAACTTATTACATTCATTTCAGTGATGGATAACCTTTGAAATGTCCCAGGTAGAGTCTGAAAGTGATGACACATGTTGTAGAATGCTTATAATTCTTTCTACATATCTCTAACACTTCCATGGATCTGTAAACACTTTCAACACAAACACACCACATAAAATACTTTTGACCCTGACATTATAATGATTTATACCTTCATAGCTCAAGAGTTATGGCCCCTTATTAGACTGACATTTAAGATTTTTTTTCCATTCGGAGCCGTTTCTCAGTAACTATTGCATGTGAGTAAGCTTAAAATAAATATGATTCATTGTACCAATTTTAACCAAAACAAAGCATTGAGATTGAATCATACAATCTTGAATTGATGGTAATATACAGACAATGCACTATTGTTAATGATGTTGGGGGGGGGGTCACCAGCAGGCAACTTATGAATTGCTTGCAGTATAATGTGAGCCTTTTTAATTTATATTTGTACAAAAAATGCAAATAATTTGTTTTTCACCATAACTTAACAGAGTATCCATTGCCTTTTTTTCAGTGTTCCAGACGGCTGGTGATGCATTTCAAGAAAAGCCATCAGAATCTTGCAATGATCTGTATACTTAATAAATGACAAAACAACAACACTGTATTGTTATTATTATTTAATACATAACTTCCATATTTGCCAAAAAGGTATATGATGGAAGTTCAACGTTGTTATCGATGTGATTTGATTGCCTTGCTTTTTATGTTATGGCATGCATGTGTATCTCATGGAGCTGCACATTTTGAGTAGTGAAGGGTCAAGGTCATCCTTCAAGGTCAAACGTCATATAGGGGGACATTGTGTTTCACAAACGCATCTTGTTATTTCTATGTCCCCCTCCACCTCCACTATAGGGGGGAGGACATATTGTTTTTGCCCTGTTGGTTGGTTGGTTGGTTGGTTTGTTTGCTCCAACTTTAACAATTTGCCATAACTTTTGCAATATTGAGGATAGCAACTTCATATTTGGCATGCATGTGTATCTCATGAAGCTGCACATTTTGAGTGGTGAAAGGTCAAGGTCAAATATATAGCTTCAAAGCGGCACAGAAGGGGACGTACTGATAGTGTTTCTGACAAACACATATCTTGTTGTTTCATGAATTTCACACTAAAGTGTTAAGAAATACGACGTTTACATCAAAATGACTCTTTATGAATCATCAAAACTATGTATTTTATGAAACAAGAAATTAAACGAATAAGGCTTTTTGTAAATCTGAATGTTGAAGGAAGTACTGGTGTCAACATTGATCCTCATGAACCTAAAATTATTCCAATCAGATAGTTGTCTAAATGAATTTTGCTCTGTGTAAGATTGGGACTTTAGAAAGGCAATGGAAAAGCATTTGACCTATTAGGTATTCTTATCGTAAAACAATCGCATTCAATATACGGAGAACTAGACAGAGAACACTTCATTATTTTAACATAATTTGATAACTACAGAATTTTTTTTGCTTGTAAAATATAAGTACGAGTCTATTATTTCAACTTGAAATGTTGGTGAAAATGTGCTCTGGTCTTAGATTACTTCAAATCAGGGATACATAATAAGATTATTTAATTTATAGTACACTATTGTACGAATATTAAGAAGAGCTGTGGTTTTAAAGTACTCGTACACGCCTGTAGATATAGAGTTTAAGGATGTGTCTGTATGCATACAGTCATTGCTTGGCAGCATGAAGTATCAATGCAAAAATAGCGTCATTAACCGTTTCTGACGAACTTCCTACATACCCAAACGCTTGACACCGTATAGAAAACTAAGTTTTCGTAGCTGATGATACATCCACAAGAAAATTGAAATGCAAATGGTACTACACAGTCAAAAGTATACCAATGGAAAGATCTAGGATCCCAAAAGGTGCCTGGTGCTGCTAAAGAAGTGAGCAGTGTGGAAATTCGGAACAGACGATGACATTTTCTGATTATGTGTTATATCAAGGGTATTTGTAAGTAAAATGTATTTAATTACAGGTGTAAGCACATGTGCTTCGTGAGTGTTGTTATCGAATACTTGACAAAATTAATTAAAGTTTGGAGGATATTCATCATTTCAATGTTGATGCCTTAAAGGGACAGGAGCGATGAACCAAAAAAAGGAGCTGGGTGAAGCTACCTCCTATTTTGCTCTACGTTTTCCCTAAGTATTCCAAGTTTGTTTGAGCCTATACATTGTGAAATGTGTTTTGTTATTATGAAACCGGTTAACGTCGAATAGACGCGATTTATATGGGTAATGATTTTAGATAGAAACGAATTGAGCAAATTACAAAATTACAAGGCCCGGTCAGACCGACTTACGAATATGCAACGGAGAAAAAACGCACAAAAATGCAGATTTTGATTATCCGGTGATTAAATTACCTGCTTTGCCGCTCAAGATTCTCGCAAAAGGTGTGTGAAGCGTAGGAAACACACAATGACCGCACAAGTACCGGTGCTATAACGGGAAAAAACGAACGTTTAACGGAAATGTACCTGATAATTAACGGTCGGCTAACGGATATGACTGTGCGAGTAAAGGACTTCTACCGGATAAAACGGCAGTGAAATGCATTAGTACCGGACAAAACGTTCGCCCAACGTGAGAGAAACGGAAAAGTACCGAACACCAACGTACAACGTACAACGATGAAAAAGTAGGGCACATCCTCAGAATCATGTGGCAAAACTTCAGGTTCTGGCAGGTTAAGGTCTCCGTTCTCAGCTGCTGCCTTCAGGTCGGAATCGTTCCACAACTGTGCATCGGATGCAGCAACACGGCCTCAAATGTCAGCCCAGACGAACTTGTACTCAGAATCCTACAGGGCTAGCAAGACAACGGTTAAGTACTTCTTGTAATTAAAATACGTAGACCCGGATCTTGGTGGACATTTGCAAGCAATATGTTCGCCATCAGTAGCACCAAGAGTATGTGGGATATTCCAGCTGTCCCTGAAGCCGTCCGCTATTCGCGTGCAATCGGCAGCTGTTGTTGGCAACGGCATCACCTCGTCAGCATACTCATCTATGACTGCTCTACAGACCTGACGCGTAAAAGATAACAGTATAATAAGCTCGCGTGGATTATAAGTGTATGACACATGTAGTAGATAATCCATGACTTTTAGCGAGTGGATGATAAAGTAAAAATATACTACTTCATAAACTGTTCTTATAACTGTGTGCATTTCAAGATATGCGCACAAGACAGTACTAATTACAATATACAATTTAGAAGGTTAGTGTTGTAATGCGCGCACTCATCTATTTGTCTTTTATCCTATACCAATAACTTAACACAATGCAATTCATATAAACTGATGCTAGACGTAGACATTAAAATATATAAAAATATTAAAATGACTAACAGAAGCCTTTTTTAAATTTATTTTAACACAATAGTAAATTAAGCGGTACTTATTTTTAGCACGAGAAGAGAAATAGTGTTGTGGGGTACCCTCCAGCCGAATCACATATCACGGTACTTTGAACCAGACACAAGATGCCGCAGCGCAATTGATAGCTTCATCCCTGGTTCAATTGGAAGTCTGTAGTTGTTGCGCTGTTTCGTTATCCTTTGGCTCACTCGTGCGAGAATCTCATCAAACATCTCGGTTGGCACTCTCATGGAGTTGACAGATGCGAAATGGATCTCTTGAACAATGCTATACAAACTACCGGTACATGTACCGCTTGTAATTGGTATATCACGTGTGTTATGTATCTTGAACACGGGTATACAAACTACTGGTGCACGTGGCGCTTGTCATTAATATCACGCAGGCGACATGGATCTCTTGAGCATACGTATGTCAACTTACGGTACACGAGACGCTTGCCATTAATATCACGCAGGCGACATGGATCTCTTGAGCATTCGTATGTCAACTAACGGTACACGTGACGCTTGCCATTAATATCACGCAGGCGACATGGATCTCTTGAGCATGCGTATGTCAACTAACGGTACACGTGACGCTTGCCATTAATATCACGCAGGCGACATGGATCTCTTGAGCATTCGTATGTCAACTAACGGTACACGTGACGCTTGCCATGAACATCACGCAGGCGACATGGATCACTTGATAATGCGTATGTCAACTACCCCTACACATGAAGATTGCCATTAATATCACGCAGGCGACATCGATCTCATTAACATGCGTATGTCAACTAACGGTACACGTGACGCTTTATATTAATATCACAGATGTGACATGGATGTCTTGAACAAGGGTACGCCAACTAAAGGTATACGTGACGCTTGATATTACTATCACACAGGCGACATGGATCTCTTGAACAAGGTAACACCAACTACCGGTACACTTGACGCTTGATATATCGCGTATGTGATATGGATTTCTTGAACAAAGGTACGCCAACTAAAGGTACACGTGGCGCTTGATATTTCTATCACACAGGCGACATCGATCTCTTGAACAAGGCTATATATGTACCGCTTGTAATTGATATAACACGTGTGCTATGTATCTTGAACACGGGTATACAAACTACTGGTACACGTGGCGCTTGTCATTAATATCACGCAGGCGACATGGATCTCTTGGGCATGCGTATGTCAACTAACGGTACACGTGACGCTTGCCATTAATATCACGCATGCGACATGGATCTCTTGAGCATGCGTATGTCAACTAACGGTACACGTGACGCTTGCCATGAACATCACGCAGGCGACATGGATCTCTTGTGCATGCGTATGTCAACTATCGGTACACTTGACGCTTGTCATGAACATCACGCAGGCGACATGGATCTCTTGAGCATGCGTATGTCAACTAACGGTACACGTGACGCTTGCCATGAACATCACTCAGGCGACATGGATCTCTTGGGCATGCGTATGTCAACCGCCGTTACAAGTGACGCTCGTCATTAATATCAAAGTACTAGTACATGTACCGCTTGTAATTGATATCACACGTGCGTTATGTATCTTGAACATGGGTATACAAACTACTGGTACACGTGGCGCTTGTTATGTCACGCATGCGACATGGATCTCTTGAATATGCGTATATAAACCACCGATACACGTGACGCTTGAATGATATCACGCATGCGACATTGTTCACTTGAACATGACTATGCCAACTAAGGTACAATTGTCTCTTGTAATAGATATTACTTGAACATGGGTATGCGAACTATCGATGTACGTGCCGCTTGTACTTGATATGGCACATTAATTTATGTAACATTTGTATGAAACTACCGGTAAATGTACCGCTTGTAATCGTGTCACCAGTTATAACAATGTTTAACCGTATAGTAAATCTCATTGTCATTTTTAAAACCTAGATATGCCCGATACACCAGTCACTCGTGTCAACCTGTTCACTTGAAGGAAAGTTGTAATTTGTATTGATATGGCTCCTTTGAGGTAAGAATAATAACACATTGTATGCATAATAGTTATATTGATCAAAAAGTGAAACAACATGATACCACCATACATCACATTACAAAAACTGTATACAAATACGAGTATTTATTTGCAGTCAGGCCACAGGGCCATAATACATAGTTTAATTTCATAATTATATAAAATAACCTGAATAGTTAAAGAAAACAAAGTCATATGATGCAACACGCATGCACTTTCGTAGAACAAATGCTGCTATACATTATAATACCACCAAAACAAGGATTACCTTATAATTAACTACCTATAACATGTAAGCATGCAAAATAGTAACATACTTATAAAGTAACCTAAGAATCAGTATTTTTTATCAGATATAAATAAACAATGCAATACAAGCATGCAGAATTAAAATGACAGCTAATTTGCATGATAATTACGTAGTTGTTATATATTAGCATGCACATGCACACATTTTGCAATCAAAAATATGTGCTTGTCATTTTCATCGGCCATTAACATATTGAACAAACCAAAGTTTCCATTTCATTCAAACACTGCGAATAAACAAATCATATCTGTGTTATATAATGGGCACTGCATAAACACAGGGTACTCATCTTCTACATGATAAACCTGTCGCATAAGACAAAAATTACAGTATCTATGATCACGTATATAACATACAACAAGAATATCAGTGAAACTGATGGATGCTCCCCGATGATGCGCTATGTCAATCTATGTGTTAATAACCACCTTAAAAAATTCTATTATTAGCCTCGGTGACATTGACCCCAGTGACCTCAAACCTCATCAAAAGGAAGAGGTCATGCAAGGTACCTACATGCCAAATATGAAAGAGATCGTTAAAGTATTGAATGTGCTATGAGAAACTGTGACAAAAGTGTGACGGAAAAATCTATTATTAGCCTTGGTGACCTTGACCCCAGTGACCTCATCAAAAGGTTAAGGTCCATGCAAGGTACCTACATGCCAAATATGAAAGAGATCGGTAAAGAATTGAAGGTGCTATGGGAAACTAGTGAGGAAGGACAAACTGGAAACTATATGCTCCGGCGAAATTGTATTTCGGGAGCATAACAATTAGGAAAAATATGAAAAATAACGAATTGCAAGAATAAATGCTACAACAGAATCAGGAACACTGATAATAAAATGGCTTTTGTAAGGTGCATGAAGACAGCGAAATGAATACTGCAAATCAAGTCACAGAACATATCATTGACAATTTTTCATAAATGATTCAGCTATAAAGGTGCCATGATGACACTATATCGCTCATCTGACTGTTGTTCTTGTCTATAAACTTGAACTCTCTTCCTGGCCATTTAAGAGGTGTTCACTATGAGCAAATAAGGACAAATTTGCCTGTGAGTTGGGTATAGCATATTTTGAAATTCACGAAGGAGGTCAACCAGACGATGTTTTATGCCAAATATATAAGCTTTCCTTTTGGTTGCCATTGCAACCAGATTTATGCATGGAATGCATTTCATTTAACAACTTTGAAAGAGGTTCATGCAAGAAAACTCGTGCCATGTTTCATTAAGATTGGCACAGAGGTTAGATGTTGTTTAAGTAGAAAATGTTGACCCATGACGGACCAAGACCATTCACAATAGCTCACCCTGAGCACTTTATGCTCAGTTGAGATATAAACACAAAACAATTATTGCATAATAATACATAGTATGTGTTTACTCGCTCAGTCTTTAAATAGAAAAAAGCATCAAAAGATGCAACAGTAAGTATTCAAAGTTCAGATGAACTTAAAATTATAGATCATTTAAGTATCACATTAAACTAACCCAGCTAAAGCAATTCTTATCTTTTTTCATATGATAATTTTTTCTTCTTATTCCATTCAGTTATTTAAAAAGAATTGTAGGTAAAAGCAAAAGTGTGACTGTGACATCTGACGGGCCGACCTTTTAATGCATTGTATAAAGCTGTTAAATTGTTCACATATTTCAGAATTTACAGATTCAAAGCCTTGAAGTCTGCTAGCTGTAAAAGCACTAGAACATTTGTGGGAGTAGCCATGGAAAATGTCACGAAAAAAATGTTCATTTTTATAGTATCCACTTTCTCTGTTTAGGCAATATTCTTGTAAATTACATGCAAAGTCATAAAACACGTCTTGTGGAAGGGTTTCTAAATAGCTATAGAGTGATAATGCGGGATCTTTTCTTCCTTCTGCCCCAGTCATGTGGAAACCATAGCAATGTCCATGGTCTGCACAGAACCAAAGAAATAATGTTGATGTTCCTCGAGCAGAAGTTTCAACTTTAGAATAAAGCTTTTGACATTTTTCAAATTCTAAAGTCGTATCGTCATGGTCTATATTTCTTTTAACACAGCTATCATTGTCAATGGAAAACTTTCTTACACTTCTTAACTTTAACCCAGATTCATTAAAATAATAGGCCCTTCCAAACTTTTCAGGATTGTATGTGCCCAGTTGAGGTACAGGTGGTTCTGGTTCAGTAACTTGCAATGACATTGATTCATTAATTAGATATTGCAAAAATAATCTAATGTCATCAGGCAATATTTCATTGTTGCTTATTAAAGACTCGCAAATTAAATCTCTTAGTTCAGGTGCAAACGAACGAGTTTCATTAACAATACTATTAAATCGATCATTTTCAATATTGGGGCTATTTAATAATAGTTGAATTTTGTAACAATATGCAGGGGGTATAAGGCTTGTAATGGACGCTGTTGTGGCTAGCATTTTTAAAACATTTGAATATGCAACTCGTTCATTATCACTCATTTGATAAAATCTTTCGAAGGAACCCAAAACTTCAGAGGGCAGTGCTTGTTTTAACAACTCGATACGGTCCAATAAATCCCTCTCTGGAATAATTTCATTCTCTTTAATTTCATTCAGTTCTTTCCGAGCAATGTAATCTAAAGAAGTTCGAAGGTTAATCATTTCTTGTTTGTCAATTCCATTCAAATTTTCAAAAAAACATCTATCCATTCTACGATGCAGCGTATTATTAATGCCCAAAGCATGGTTTTTTTCTGTAATTTCCTCATAATTTGAATTCCGAAATCCAACCCCTACTTTTGTACCATCACAGCACAATCTCTTAGGACCATAACCACATACACCACAGGGTATATGGAAATCTATTTTCATGTTTGAAGCCCAACTGAACCAAAAATTAAAAAAAACTGTTTGATCCATAAACCTAGCCTTATTGTGGCGAGTTTTATACATCTCATTTTTAAACTGGCAGTAAGAGGAAAAAGTGCAACTAGAATTCATAACCATAGATACAAATTCCCACGCTATTTCATCTCCTGCTGCTGTATCCCTACTTAATACATGTAAACAATCTAAGTCCCCTTCATCCCAAAGAATTCTGCATGGCTTACTAATTGAATTATAGCATTCACGTATATGAATGTCACATTTTACAGGTGCAAAATTTGTGTAAATATTTAATGTCCTTTGTCTTTCGTGTATGGTCAGTCCATTTTCACTGTAATTATCGTCATCTTCTCGCTTGAGCCAACCGCTTCCACAGGGACCGGTATTGTCTGGAATATCTGGAAATAATACAGGTCCTTTTAGGCAGCCATCTGAACATCGAACAAGGTTAGAATCATTCCACTGATCACGTTTTATGATATTTTTCCTTAACTCATTATTGTCTTTAAGTCTGGGAGAATGTTTACTTCTACACTTAAAATTCCAAAGTCCAGATTCCTCATTGAAGTTATTGTATGCAGCAGTACTTAATGTAACCGAAACAGGCATTTCATCATGAATATTGTCATCAAATAACTGCTGTTCTTCATCATCATTGTTATCAATATTTGTATGAATTAAATCTTCCCACATGTGAGTATATGATTTAAATAAGTTTAAGTGCCTACAAACCTTCGAATTTAGTAAAGTACTTATATTTCTCTTATAACCAACCAGACAGGCCAAAAACAATATATTCCGATCATTTGATCTTGGGGCATACAAATAGAAAATGGTCAATATATGAGATAATAATTTCAAACTAGCACCTTCCTCAAATTACCCTAACCACACATATAATATATATATATATATATATATATATATATATATATATATATATATATATATATATATATATATGTATATTTATTTATAGAACATTAACAAGGTTAAAATTCCTCTGATTAAGGAACTTGCCCACTAATATTGTTTATTATAAGGCAGGAATATCTCACCGGTCCAGGGTTAAGTTCAACGTCATTTGAAAGAATAAGAAGAAGCTGTGAAGTGTCTACATCTTGTTGGGGCGTCTCGTCAGTGTCTCGTTGGAAAAAGAAGTGGGATGGCACATTGACTTGATCTTCATTTGCGGCGTTGTCATCTTGTTCGGGCGTCTCTTCAGTGTCTCGGTGGCAATGGATGTTGGATGGCACGTTGATTTCATCTTCCTATAATAGAATAACCCTTCCTTTAATACAATACTTACTAGACAAACAAGACTATTGCCAAGCAATGTATGTCCCCTACAGGTTCCACCATTATCAGATTTTTTTGGATTTTTTTTTTCATTATATATATTTGTTGCCATATCAACCAGAAATTTTGATGAGGAACAAAATGAAATGACGTACATAATGTCCATATTGCCATATATCCATGTTTCAAGAAAAAATATGAAGAACTTTTAAAGTTATCGCAGGATCCAGAAAAAGTGACAGACTCACAGAATGACGGACACACAGAGCGCAAACCATAAGTCCCCTCAGGTTAAACTGTTAGGGGAGAAAAAGTATTATATTTTTTCATTCAAAATCTTAAGAGTATATTTACATAACATAAAGCTATACAACAATTTGTGTTCCATTTAAAAACCTGATTGAAAAGTGTGTCAGGCCTATCAACTTTCCACGATGAATGCTTCGTTATAAAATGGTCGAGCAGGGCATCTTCAGATGGACAGCACCACTAAAAAATACCACTCAGCCTGAGGATTCTAAAATCGCATCTCAGTAATATTTGTGAAAAACTCATGGAAATTGAAACAAAACAAAAACATGTACCACAATTGGTTCATACTTTAGAACATCTTTACATTATTATGAATTCAATACAGGCCCAGGACTGGTCCTGAAAAGCTTGCACATGGAAGACTTACATACACCAAAACCCCGCTTAACAGGTTATTGGTGATAATCAATTATACCTGAATTGTAAGAATACCAGCTATTTAGACTAATTTTATAAGGTTCTTTGTGTCGTCTTTAAAGCTTGGTTTTACTGTATTTGTAGAACATCTAAATGACCATACATGAAAGGATGAATGTGTGTTTTAAAGGATCTTCTTGAACAAGTTTTGTTTATCTGACAAGAAAGAATACTTTCTGTCATTGATTTACCTGTTTGTTCTTCTTTTTCGTCATGGTAGGTTTCTCCCTTTTAACCTTACCAGTCTTGACTTCCATCTTCTTGCGTTTCTGAAAAGTTATTATGCTATCAGTCCATATTACCAGTACAAATGCTACAAATTACTACCGGTTATATAATTTGAAAAGCGTATACCTTTAAAGATGATTTGAAATAATGTGAATACATCCCTTTCATTAAATTCATTCTTTTTCATGAAAACATAAAATTTGTTTATAGCATTGTGCCATGCTATCAGATCAATTGGCATGCTACAAATATAGTGTCATATAAACAGGGCAATCATTGTCTTTCATGCTTGAACCAATTACTATATTATGATACATACAAATAGGACACAGATGAATCAAACACACATTCTGCTGATTTATATTAAAATCAAAGTAATGAAAATACCTATGAAAGAAATATTTATGTAAATTGTCAAGATGGAAAGTGTTAAAAAGTATGGAGCATATCGTCATAAAATTAGTACCAAGCATAAGCCATTCAACTTGTATGCAGGCAGGAAAACAGCCACATCTTCAGTAATGTCAAGGTAAATAAATCCACTGCAGCATGACCTTTAATGCATGACGAAAAAACAGGATCATTAATGCAGTGTCTATGAATGCACATCATGTAAAATTAATATTCATTCAGGCTAAAAATTGCCATCCAGTAAAAAAAGGAAAATATGTCTGAACTATATTTTTGTTGTCCCGGACAATATTGGACGACCACTAATTCCAATGACCTTCAATATAAAACTAACAAAACGATTAAACCTATTTGACATGAAACTAACAAGAGAGTTACTGCAGTAATAGCATTCATGCAGCAAGTTTTAATATAAAACAAGAGCACCTGATAACGGGTGCCATGCTCGGCTGCAAAAGCTTGTCAGAGTGACCTTGATCTTTGACCTAGTGACCCAAAATGGGTGTGGTGTGTAGAACTCATCAAGGTGCATATACATATGAAGTTTCCAAGTTGAAGGTGGAAGCACTTTGATTTTAGAGCCAATGATAAGGTTTTAGCACGACGCCGGTGGACGACGAGCAGGCTATAACAATACCTCGGGTTTTCTCCGAAAACAGCCTCGCTAATAAATATTGTTGGGGTGTCTAAAAATAAAGCAACAATGAGTGCCTTATGTTGGCATATGTTTATGTTGTATGTAATTCCATTAAGAAAGGTGATTTTTATGAAACTACTTAAGAATGCATTACATTTATGTATATATAGGTAAACAACAGCTGTCACCATAGGATGACTTATGCCCCCTATAAACGCTTGATAGAAGTTATGAGCTTTTTTCGAAACTTAAACACAGATTTCGAAACCTAAACGCAGACCCTAAGTTCAAGGTCAAGGTCACAGGGGTCAAAATTTGTGTGCGCATGGAAAGGCTTTGTCAATATACACATGCATGCCAAATATGAAGTTGCTATCTGAAGCGACATAGAAGTTATGAGCATTTTTCGAAACCTAAACGTAAAGTGTGACAGACAGACTATATGCCCTCCTTCGGCGGCATAAAAAGATGTGCCAGAAATTAATGACTTCAAGGATATAATACATGTAAATGTTAACAAATAGATTTTTTCAACGAAAGCAAAAACAACAAAACAAAATGCACCAAACAAGCTTCCTATTCCTTGATAACATGTATAAATCTGCATTTATTTACTGTGCTTTCCCTATCGGTATTTTATGGCTATTTATTTCACACAGATTTCACTACCAGTAACATGATGATGAATAAAAACAAGAGCACCGCATAGCAGGTGCCAACGCTCGGCTGCAGGTGCAGTTTCTTTTTTTAAGAGTTCACAGTGATCTTGACCTTTGACCTAGTGACACAAAAAAGGGTGTGGCATGTATAACTCATCAAGGTGCAGCTACATATAAAGTTTCAAAGTTATAGGATGAAGCACATTAAACATTGTGGCATTTCTTTGTTAACTGAAACAATTAACACATGCATGTACATGCAAACAAAAATTTCAACAATAACAAATGCACCAATCAAGCTTTATATACCTTGTGTGGCATTTCATTGCCAACTGAAACAATTTACACATGCATGTACAGGCATGGCATAAGTGCAAAACCTCATCCACCAAAGTTGACTATTTTGAAAAATAACAACAATTATATAATAATATGCAGAAGACAACAGAAAGGAAAGATGTCCTCAAAATAATAACACTAATATGGTCTTTTACTTTTATTTTACTTTCAAAATAGGTTTGGTTGTGGGTTTTTTTTCAACAAAAAAAACTTGTTTTAAGAATTAGTAGGACATTTCCACAATGAAACAGTGAGGGTTATCTGAAATTAACGGTATTTTTTACCTTCTTTCCATATCTTTTGACATTTCTGGTTGCAGACCTCTTAGCTCTGGCTGTGACAACCTGAGAATGAATTGTGTGTGTGAAAATATGGAAAACAAAATTATATAAACTAACTAGTTGATTTTTTATACAATTACAGAATGTTATGTTCTGATATAACTGAATGGTTATGACATCAACTCTGTGGTCTGGCTTTCACACAAAGACATCTGTTGAACTTTTCATGTTTACCACTTAATGACAAACAATGCCTTAGATGATTAAAGGCATTGCTTTAAAAGTATAGGACCTGCAGTCCATCTATTGCCTTACAGCTACCAATAATGAAGGGCATTATGGTGCTGATCAGGGGCAAAAAGGCGAGGCTAAAAAGAGACATGACAGGGTGCCCAGCTTTACGGCTCTTGACATAACATTAATTTATAGGCTGTAACAAGCCATATGAGCAATCAATACTGGATTGCAATCACTTTATAAATGTTCATTAAGAATGATAAAATATCTGTACGATTAAATGCATAGAAAAGTTACCGTTATTTTATGTGTCTGAGGCTTAATGTTCCTGGGAACTGGTACTTCACTTGCATCCACCTTGTCTTGAGTCTCTGGTTGAGCTCCCTACAATTTATTTAACCATAATACAGGTATTATACGTTTTTTAAACGGCTTATTTTAATCAAAAATATAAACATTACAGCAAAATCAAATTGTTATGAATATTTGTAGGTGGAAGCGCTTTGATTTTAGAGTCAATGTTAAGGTTTTAGCCTGACGCAGAATTGCAGTTTTGTGCATAAATCACATTTGCTTATGGCTCATAAATGCAGTCCACTTTGTTGTAGCACTAAACTCACAGTCTGCTCAATATCCGAAAAGAGTGCTATGGTTCTGTCATGCTCCTGAACCGGTACTTCCGTGGCTGAGAGAGCTGGCCATTCTGTAGGATCTTGAACAGCAGCCTCCACACACAGCTGGTTTGGCAGGTCGTCCTGTATGGATGCTAAACACCTCCTAGCCCCTTCAGCACTCAGATGTAGTCCATCATGGGACAAGTACAGGGACTTCTTAAAATTAAATTTTGATTATAGATAGTTACCGTACTAATTTGTTTTAAACATAACTAAGATATTAAAGCAGCAAATTAAATGAACTGGTTTCCCTCAACGAATGAAAAAATATTTTAGTTTCAACCAATTAGAGTGTACAACTCTGAACTGACCAAAATGATCATCCTGACGAAACTTATGCAAGAACTTCTAAAAAAATGATAATACATGTTTATTTTTTAATTTCATTAACTTCCATATTACAGCACAGACAGATATCTTTAATTATGGGGTTTTACGTCTAGAGCTGAAACCAACAAAACGTGCAAGTGTACCACCACAAAGTAATACATCTATTTTAAAATTCATGATATTTCATGTAAAAGTTATTAAGAAACCAGTAATTGCAACAAAACTGCTCAATGAGTCAATTTTCACCAATTAAGGGGGCATATCTCTTGAGCAAAGAAGGATGTCTGAACAGAATTTGGGATTGGTCCACCGCAGTATAATGATGCATATATTTATTTTAAGTTTCATGATGATGAAATTCCATGCAACAGTTGCTGAGAAACTTCCTATTTCACTCTAGATCTTTCCCTATACCTGTTTAGTTGCTCCATAGTCCATGTATCTCACAGAAGGTACATGGTGACTCAGTTCCCACAGCATGCTGTTTGCGCTCCTTATCCACTGGCAGTAGTTCCTCAACTGTGCCCCTGAGAGTGGCCATCGGGGAAACATTCTCACATCAAAATCATGTGGAAGAATCACGCAAAGCACCACGTGTATTTCAGTGCACACACTGAATACAACATCAAGGATCTCCGTCACACAACTAAAAATAACAAGCAAATTCATTGAATTGATTTACCCTGCCAATATGCTTCTGGACACAAAAGTGTTATATCTGACACTAAAGAAGCATTTTTTAAGAAACAAAGGGCCATAACTCTGCTATTAACAGATGGTGTACGATGCCATTTGGCCTGCATCATCCTCTTATCCATATATATACTCATACCAAGTTTCAATGAAATCCGCCAAAGCACTTCCAAGATATGGCTCCGGACACAAAAGTGCTGGACGGACAGATGGAAAGACAGACAGACAGACAACCCCAAAACAATATCCCTCCTCCTATGGCAAGGGATAATAAGGTAATGGTATTAGTTGCTCATTGTATTATCTTCCCATCACTAACAATTATTAAATAGAGATGTGTTCGTCAGAAACACAATGCCCCATATTGCGCCGCTTTGTATTTTTTATTTTTACCTTTGACCTTGAAGGATGACCTTGAATTTCCACCACTCAAAATGTGCAGCTTCATGAGATACACGTGCACACCAAATATCAAGTTGCTATCTTCAATATTGAAAAAGTTATGGCCAATGTTAAAGTTTTCAGACGGACAGACGCCATATATTTGACATTTGACCTTGAAGGATGACCTTTCACCAATAAAAAATGTTCAGCTCCATGAGGTACACACGCATGCCAAATATCAAGTTTCTATCTTTAATAATGCAAAAGTTATGGCCAACGTTGAAGTTTTTTTTCCCGACGGACGGACAGACTGACACACATACTGACTGACGGACAGTTCAACTTCTATGTGCAACCCTACCGGGGGCATAAAAATTACAAACAACTACAAAAATATTTGAGAAACTAACTTATTTTATTTCATTAAAATGCCAATCCAAAAAAATCTAATAAGAAAATGATACTAAGTTGATCAAGCTCATTTTTATTCATGCTGCTAAGCTGTTCAGTGGCGGATCCAGGGTTTCTAGTTAGGGGGTTGGTGTGGACATTCAATAATACAGGCCAATGTAAAAGCATAATAGTGTAGTGGATGTGGTGTCCGCCTAGTGATAGGGAGTTAGAAGGTTCTCATTATCTTCTCCATAAACACCAAGTTCTGGTTCTTCCCTGGAACAGACTCGAGTGTCTCAATAAGCATAGTGCGTTCCCTGCAATAAAGCTAAGGTAAATAGGTTAAATAAAAACTAAGACTGAAAAATTTACTGTTCAACATACCGGTAGAAATCGCTATCCTTGCAGCAAACATCGTTAGAGCCAAGATGCAGGTACAATATGTCGCAACAACCTGACATCAGCTCTTGATGCAGCAGCTTTCTAAAGCCCTTCCGGTCAGACACATACTTTGCACCTGCATAGTAAAATAAGATCTTCCATTTGGAATTGGTTTTCATTTGCAATCATTTTTCTTGAGTTGTCATTTGTTATTGAATATTATGAAAAATAGTCATCATTGCTATGTTCGAGACAAGCAAGCTTATCTTTGTTAATATTTATCTCACTTGTTCTATGTTGCGTCAAATTTCTGGATTTGCAATCTTTTTCCCCATTTTGGTTACAGCAGAAAGGGTATTTTGCTTGATTCCATAATACATGTTTTATCAGTGTAATAATATACATGACGTGTACATGTAAATACCATGAAACTGTTAGGGTAAAATATCTTTTTGGGTATTGAAGCAATATTCAGTGGAGTTTAAAGCATTTCTTTAAAAACAAGAGATGCGTTTGTTGGAAACACAATGCCCCCTATTGCACCGCTTTGAAGCCATGTACATGTATTCAAACTTTGACCTTGAAGGATGACCTTGACCTTTCACCACTCAAATAAGTGCAGCTCCATGAGATACACATGCATGCCAAATATCTAGTTGCTATCTTCAATATTGCAAATTTTGACCTTTGACCTTGAAGGATGACCTTGACCTTTCATCACTCAAAATGTGCAGCTTTATGAGATATACATGCATGCCAAATATCAAGTTGCTATCTTCAATATTTAAAAAGTTATGGCCAATGTTAAAATTTTCAGACGGACGGAATATTTGACATTTGACCTTGAAGAATGACCTTGATTTTCACCTTTTACCACTCAAAATATTCAGCTCCAAGAGATACACATGCATAAAAAAAAATCAAGTTGCTATCTTCAATATTTAAAAAGTTATGGCCAATGTTAAAGTTTTCGGACGGACGGAATATTTGACATTTGACCTTGAAGAATGACCTTGACCTTCACCTTTCATCACTCAAAATGTTCAGCTCCAGGAGATACCCATGCATGCCAAATATCGCGTTGCTATCATCAATAGTGAACAAGTTATGGCCAATGTTAAAGTTTTCGGATGGACGGACAGACGCCATATATTAGACATTTGACCTTCACCTTTCACCACTCAAAATGTTCAGCCTCAGGAGATACACATACATGCCAAATATCAAATTGCTATCGTCAATAGTGAAAAAGTTATGACCAATGTTAGTTTTCGGACGGATGGACAGATGCCATATATTAGACCTTTGACCTTGAAGGATGACCTTGACCTTCACCTTTCACCACTCAAAATGTGCAGCTCAATGAGATGCACATGCATGCCAAATATAACGGTGCTATGTTAAATATTGAAAACGTTATGACCATTAAAGTGTTCGGACGGACGGACAGACTGACAGTTCAACTGCTATATGCCACCCTACCGGGGGCATAAAAACAATTATTTGGTACACAAAGCTTCAAATAAATATTAAAATTAGCAACCTTTTTTCCAAAGGCAGCAACAAACACTGCAGGGCTAGATTGAACTTTACTGGTACGCAGTTGTTTACAACCATCGACAAAGCGGGGGTTTGGGGGCGGTAGCCCCCGATACTAAAGAAATATATAGGATAAAAGGATAATAAGGTGTTGCGTAAGTTGTTATGTGTTAGGTGTTAAGGGTTAGGGTAAGCTGTTTGATGTTAAGTGTTGCGTACCGGTAAAGTTCAATCGTCCCCACTGCAGTATAAGACAGTAGCTAAAATAATTATGCCAACGCAAAAATCATCAAAAGATTATGGCGGCAATTTATATCGATTATTTAAGACAGTAAAAGGGGTAATATAAAGCAGCATGCCACAGAAACATGTTGGGTCTCACACTCAACTATAAACAGTTAAAAATTATTCACCAGATACGGGCAGAAAGTCAATCCTTGCATTTGGAGGACATGCAGACTTCAAACGATGGACATTGGAATCCCGGGCAATAAGAACACGAACATCGCTGCTGCACACGTTCTTCACCTGAAACAGAATAAACGGCTCTAGGAGAAGTGCCCCTCGGAGAACTGCCCCCCCCCCAAAGATTTTTCACTGGGCGGAGAACTGCCCCCTCACTGTTTTTTTATAGGGCGGAGAACTGCCCCCCTGCTGATTAATAAGGGGCGGAGAACTGCCCCCCTGTCAGAATTGATGACCCGGAGAAGTGCCCCCTAATTAAAGAAATTTCGCGGCTATATATAAAACAAGTATTATAATGACAATAACGCCAGTAACTTTCTTGCTATTATGTCTGGAAATTGAGTGAAATTTCAAAAGTAATATAAAGTTGTACAAGTATTAAAGTTATATAACGGCAAAAAAATACCTGCCTCGGCATGGACGTCGCCATCTTGATAATCACGTGATTTTCGTCTATGTTAACAAAGAAAAACAAATCACTTTTTGCTAATAAAAAGTTTTTGCGGCTGAATTATTTGATATTTTCCCCGTAATTAAAACAAACAATTAGCATGCAATTTAATCCATCCGTATGCAAGCTGAAAACAATAATTTATTTGTTTGTTTTCGCCAATTACGGATTTGGACGGTTCAATATAATAAACCCGTATGCGGCTTTATTCAAAGCTAACAAGTTCTTAACAATTAAGGTCGGTCCGGTCTACCAATTAAAAGATCGCGGTGCTTATCGTTAACGGTAACAAGTTCTCTGCCTGCCTAATTAGCTGCTAATTAAAGCGACTGTTACCGATTTTGTTTGTTTGGCATGTCGACATGATCTGCTCAAAATGCTAACTGTTGCAGATTGTATGTATGTATGAATGTATGTTTTGAACGTTTATGTAAGCATGTATATATTTTTTAATGTATGTCTGAATGTATGTATGTATGATTGTAACTGTGAATGTATGTATGCATGTAATGTGTGTATTTATGTATGTTATTTTGTATTTCACATGAATTAACTAAACAACATAAATAAATTGATTATTAATTCGACTTCACTTTACTTTTTTCTTCAAGTCAGCTAAATTATTGCCTTTGCTTTGCCTATTAATTTACTTTTTTATACGTTTAGTTACGTTTTTTTTTCCATGGGTCAATACTATCTTTATAATGTAAATTAATTCCGATGTAACTTTTCCTCCATAAGTACTGAGTTGCACGTCTATATTTAGTTGCGACACATGGCCAGTATTAACATGCACGCGTTTCCTGTGTGGATCTCGACTATGTTTTGCGCTCTTATTAAAACACGACTTTTACATGGCATTCATGTATAGTGAGTGGTGAAGATGCGAACCAAGGGCCTTAAACCATACATGCCATACGTCCCGGATTGTCCGGGACAGTCCCGGAAATGAAGAACTTGTCCCGCTGTCCCGGAAATCTGTCAAATGTCCCGGAATTTACAAAATCCTTATATACATGTACCTTATCTTAGGCTTAACTGCACCTCGAATCTGTGTATATCTGCAGCGTCTCCTTGACAATGCCTACCCGAATAGGCAGACTACGCTACGTGTCAAAATCGATCAATTAACAGGGGTCCTGTTATCATATCGATTGTCTCACGTTCGCGGTCAAACCGAAAAGGCGGCATTGTTTAATGTGGTTGTTAATTGACTTTAATCTACTACGTCATTATTTCCCGCTGCGTAAGGGCAAAGGATAGTTGTTCACACATCTGAAGTCCAACATCGCTGATTAAAAAATTAAAAGCAGTTTATGTTCGCACGTTTAATCGACAAAGAAGTTGATTAAAAAAGTAAGCATATAAAAACGTCATTTGGTCCGGATTTTAAGTTGACGATCTACCGGTACTGTTTTGTTGTATTTGTTTTAATGTGATAGGTTGTATGTATTGTGAATTGATTTGAGTTGACGATCTAACGGTACTGTATTGTTGTATTTTTTAATATATAAATGTTATAAATGAATAAAGGCGTATCAACAGCTACGCGTTACACACCGGTCTTAATAACAATAACGCAGTGACGTCACCATCCGTGTTTAGAACGCTTACACTGAAAACACGTGGCTTGTATCTAGTAACGGAAGTAGTAATGTTTAATTTGACGTTAATAGATCAAGTGTATTTCGGATAGGCTTTCGAACTTTTGCAATTAACGATGCGAAACAAAAAAAAACGTACCAAAAATGCATATGTCTATAAATATCGCTACATTTTATACATGTCCCGGAAAATCGGCAAAAGTCCCGGACAATTTAACTCAATGTCCCGGAATTGGTCTGAAAAATTATGGCATGTATGCTTAAACAGTATTATCACATGCGTCTAGACAATTTGTGTTATTCAGTTCGATAAATGGCAATATACTTGTACTGAAATTAATTTGTTACCGGATAAAATGTGTACAGCGATAACGTAAAATTACCCGTAAGTATTGTTTTCACTACGTAACTAATATGACACTATGACACCGGGGGGGGGGGGGCAGTTGTCCGCCCCTACGGATTTGATGGGGGGGGCAGATATCCGCCTACTAAATTCTGACAGGGGGGGGGCAGTTCTCCGCCGCTACCGATTTGATGGGGGGGGGGCACCTCTCCGCCACCTTTAAATTAAGTGGGCAGTTCTCCGGATTCCAGAATAAACAAAAGGCTTCCCGAATCAAATCAAATCAAAATTTATTTATTGTCGGTATGATAATAACAAAGGACATCGTTCCACGAACCCTGGGGAAGTTTAAAAACTCAAAATACAACACGACAACAAACAAACGCCCGAATTCAAATACAATCCGAACCTGTATATTTTTCCAAACAAGTTTAACAACGTTCAGTTTTTAAATAGGTAACGTCGCGAAATCAAATTACAAATTCTAAACGAGCACTTTCAAACGATTAAATGTCACGCAACGCGGTTCTCTTAAACTGCAACGTAGTCTCTGGTCAACAACAGCTGTTTTATAGTATGTAAGCTTTGGTCAGTATAAAATACTGACGAGAATAAAATTCTCTGGACTCTCTAAAAACCTGTAGTGGAAAGTAGATTTCCACTAATAGTTGGTGCGTTGTAACCCCACAGTTGGATTGGCTCGTACTTTATCCCAGGATTGATGTTATTCTGGGTAGTCAAGCTGTTGTCCTCGCAGAGGTTGGACGTGCCTACTAACGAAGAGTAATTCGTGTCACATTTATGGTAAGGGCATATTGTAATGAAGAATTAGGTTAGGGAAATACTTTATTGGTGGCAGCGGTGATTTTTTAAACCCATTCCAAAACAGAATTTACCAGAATTTGAGTATTTTCTGTGGGTAATTTTTCCCGCCGTTTTTGATAACCACCTATTTCTGGAATTTTGTTTGGCCAAACCATACGACTAGTTGGTGTGTTTTGCCTCTAGTAGGTCACAGTTTTTTTGTGTTGGTAGTGGTTCTTTATGAATTCAGACCAACAGAGGTTATTCTTCCTGTTTATACATTATTTAAGCCCAATTACAGCAATATCGGAACTTGGACGAGTCCATTGTTGACAGTGGGCGGGGAAGTATAAAAGAAAGTGTGACCTACGCAGCTTGGCTACCGTCCCTTGTTGTAAGTATATTTCAAATGTATTTATAAAAAATACTCTTGATTATGACAACTAGTGCAGCCCATATCTTGTGTATTTAAATTTACACATATTGGAGGAAACATCTTCATATTTATTTTAGTTGTATTTGTCATCGAATACTTCTGGATTAAATAGTTTCTTGCCAACATGGCCTGTATAAAGCAGCCTGTTAATTGTTTGACAGAAGAAGAATTAAGATCAATCCCGGGTATTAGCAGTAGACTGGCATCGACTATTTTTGATGTCAGAAACAGGTTTGGGAACTTAACGGCAGAATCGTTCCAAACATTGACGCGTCAATCACTTTCAGAAAGTCTGACACAGTTGTTAGATTTTACACCCAACAGGCAGCTGGGGAAAGATCGATCCCAACAATCGCCTAATATAACGTTAGGCGCTATTCCTAAGAAAATTATGGGCCCCATACCAGAATCACCTAAAGTCGAGAAACAAGCGGATGGTAATGCCTCAGAGAAGTTGGTTTCAGAAATAGCACAGTGGGAAGACGTCCAGGAGGTCCTATCGACTGCTAAAAAACTAGTTGCAGCCAAAAAACAAGGTGACTGCAGCGCATTTAGCGAGTTTTTAACAAATGCGCAACAACAACTGCACTTTGTTAAAGACAATCTTCGCCGCCGTGAGGATAGCGACGATGATTTGGAATCCTCATCCGGAATTCCAAAGAGAAAGAATGCACGAGATAAGGTGTACAGGAAGAAGGTTACACAACACACTGTCACAGGAAGGGGTGTGTCATCAGAAGAGGAGGATCAACCGATTCTTCACAGAACGAGTAGTGCTATTGCCTACTCAAACAATTTGCCAGCTAGTAAGCTACCTCAACCAGTACTTGGCAGCGACGGGACTCCGTTTCAAAGAGGGCAGCCATTTTCGAGATCGGCTTTGCGGGATATTCCCAAGAATCTGGTGTATGATGGCAAATCACGGTGGCAATCATTTCACATGAAGTTCGAGCAGTACGCACGGTCTTTTGGGTGGACTGCAGAAGAATGCAAGATGTGCCTATTGCACTGTCTGTCAGGGACAGCACTGGATTATTGCGCCCGAATAATGAAAAGAAATCCTGCAGTGCCATATAGAATTTTGTTAAATAAGCTGGAAGGGAGGTTTGGCGCTGAGCTTGCGGAATCTGCTCAAGCTAAATTTGCCACAGAGATACAAAAGAAAGGCGAAACAATGGAGGACTGGGGAGATCGAGTACAAGCCCTTGCTTCTGAAGCTTTCCGTGACTTACCGGAATCCTTCTGTAATCAGCAAGCCATTGATAGATTTTGTCAAGGCTTAATAGATATTGATGCTGGACATAACACTTTTATGAAAAGACATCATACTATTGAAGCCGCCATGAATGATATTAGGCTGTTTCAGCACTCTAAGGGTGCTATGTTAGGTTGTCGTACTAAAGTTACACAAACAGCTATAGACTATAATGACACAAATGCTTACATATGTTCTGTACAATCACATTCAGACAAAGAATCTATCACTGACTTAAGCACATTGCAGAAAGAATTAATTAAAATAAAAGAACAACTCAATGAATTAGCTGTAGGTCAAAAAAGAAGGCCATGGAGAAACAACAGGACACCATCTAGGTTGAATGAACGGAAATGCTTTGCATGTGATGAAACGGGTCATTTTGTTTCAAATTGTCCTTATAAACAGGAGATTTTAAACTTAAAAGGGTCCAGTTAGAGAGCCAAGGCTGGTCCCAGGTTGAAGTAGGCTCAAATAACTTGATAGATTACTGTAACCTGTATAGTACTGATGAGAAAGGCTGCAAAGCATTTTTGGTCAGTGCAAGTGGTAAACAGCCACGGTCCTTTAAGGAGGATGACGTGGGTTTACAAAGTAAACAGCCGCGGTCCTTTCAGGAGGATGACGTGGGTTTACAAAGTAAACAGCCGCGGTCTTTTAAGGAGGATGACGTGGGTTTCCAAAGTAAACAGCCACGGTCCTTAAAGGAGGATGACGTGGGTTTCCAGGGTAAACAGCCGCGGTCCTTAAAGGAGGATGACGTGGGTTTCCAAAGTAAACAGCCACGGTCCATAAAGGAGGATGACGTGGGTTTCCAAAGTAAACAGCCGCGGTCCTTGAGGGAGGATGACGTGGGTTTCCAAAGTAAACAGCTGCGGTCCTTTAAGCAGGATGACGTGGGTTTACGGGGTAAACAGCCGCGGTCCTTTAAGCAGGATGACGTGGGTTTGCGTGGTGGTGATTTGCACGGGAGATCAGCATCTTTGGAAGAGAAACCAGAGATAAAAAGGGAACAGCCGAGGTCCTCCCAGAGCGGGGAGGTTGACTTGGGTTCCAAGAGGGACAATTTGCAATACAGTCATAGTAAATCGCAGAGTCAAACAGACATGCAAGGTTCAAGGATTTGGGATCCAGGAGGAAATGATGCTTACACCAATTCAAGACGTTTACATAGCGTTAAGGTTTAGGGGCCGGCCTTCCTTCTTTTTGGGTGGGAAGGGGGATGTAGAAGAAGCAACATATTTTGATAGAATACACTACCCCAAAAGACTAGTTTAAAGAGATCAGTTAAGATCAGTTCTGCGTAATTTTAGTCTGATTTAACAGTCTGTCCAGAATAAGACAGGATGGGGACGAAACTTAATTGTTTTGACACTAGTTAAAAGAGATAACTTCAGATGTGAGTAATTTCAGTCTGAGTTAACGCTTATTCTGTCCAGATTAAGACAGGATCCACAACAATGAAAAGTCTTACTTATTCAGTCTAAGGCTGAAAAGGAAATTAGAAGGACATCAACGAATCCTTCAAGAGAAAGAGGGAGGGAGTGTAGTGGAAAGTAGATTTCCACTAATAGTTGGTGCGTTGTAACCCCACAGTTGGATTGGCTCGTACTTTATCCCAGGATTGATGTTATTCTGGGTAGTCAAGCTGTTGTCCTCGCAGAGGTTGGACGTGCCTACTAACGAAGAGTAATTCGTGTCGCATTTATGGTAAGGGCATATTGTAATGAAGAATTAGGTTAGGGAAATACTTTAAACCCTTGTTAAACAAGTTCAAAACAGAAAGGGAGATCACCACCACTTACTATAGCCTATCCTCTCCCCTGATTCAAGATCAGTGTTCTGATTGGCCAAAATGATTTGGGCGACCTTGGACCAACAGGCCTCTGGAAAAAACCTTGTGACTTACGTATCGTGATACGTAATGTTATATGCAGACGCGCATAACAGTTTGAATTCAGAAAACAGATTTTTTGTGCAGATTGTGTATCACGTGATGAACAGTGGGAGGTGTATATTTTGCGGCACTATTAGAATTTGTAATGCAGATTTTTAGTGCAGATTATGATGAAACCCTTTTCGTCTGCGTCAATAATTTGTCGTAGAATTGTGGTTTATAATAGCGTTAGAAAAAAAAGATTGAGTTCTGAATACAGATTTATAGTGCAGATTGTGTAACTTCTATTTCGATGTAAGCGTTAGATGTAGACGTGCACAACAGATTGAGTTCTGAATACAGATTTATAGTGCATTGTGTAACTTCTATTTACATGCTTCTATACGATCTTCGCAAGTTTTATACGCGTGGTATAGCGTTGGGGAACAAATGAGCACCTATAAATCTGTATCCAGATAACTTTCACATCGTGCTTATACGATTTAATTCTGGATTATACGAGATTGTTGCCTATTTATCTGTGTACATTGAAATGCGCGTATACGGTCTTAAAGCCCACTCTCAATATGATGCCGGTGGAGCCCCGGTGCGTGATCCGGGATCTACCGAGATGAACCGGGGCTCTACCTGGATGAACCGGGGACGACGGGGATGAACCGGGGACAACTGGGGCTCGACGCTCCACCGGGTAAGTATTAAAATGTTTATACCTGCGGGATGAACCGGTAGTTACCGTGAAGGACCGGCATCGAACGGCGCGGCACCGGAAACAACCGGGACGGCACCGGGAACAACCCGGACGGCACCGTTGCTCCACCGGGGCCCATACAAACCCCGGCAGAGCTACAGCAACGCCCCGGTTGTCGCAGGTGGTGCCCAGGTGGAGCCCTGGTGAATGCCGGCAGAGTCCCGTTATAGCCAGGTTCATTGGTAAACCGGCATTCGCCGGGGCTCCGTCTGGTCATTACCGGCGACGACCGCGATTAAATCGGGGCGTTGCCGTAGCTCTGTCGGGGTCTGTTGCCAGGATAGCCCCGGTGAGTCTCGGCGGAGTTACGGTAGACCGGTGCTTTGCCGGAACGCTGCCGGCTTTTACCGGGGCTCCACCTGGGCATTACCGGCGACAACCTGGGCTCTGCCGGGGCTTCACCGGGATAAACCGTAGCTTGTTCGGGTTTGACCGGGACTCTGCCACATTCATGTTTAATAATATTGAGTATCTGTTCATCTGCACCCAGTTAACATTCACATGCGCATATATACGGTCTTACTTGCATTACAGAGCTGACGGAACCCTATCAATGTGCATCAAGTCGATATATTAAGGTGGCTTATTCGCTAGTAATTGTATTAAATAACTAATGACATTATATTTTTCTGCGTCCATACAATTTTCGCATGGCTTGAGACGTATTAAAAAGTGTTGTGGAACTTATGAACGTCTATTAATCGGCGTATAGACAACGATTACATCGTGCGTATCCCATCAAACTTAGGTTGTTCACGGACCGTTTTACGTCACAACTGAATACATTTTACACTTACTCTTGCATGCTTAATTTCCATTACATGGATCGCGATTTTAACTAAAATAAAAATATTTTAGTCGCAATTAAAGCAGTATAAGAACGCACATGGATAAGGATTGCATTACTTATTTAATGCCATAAATTAAGATGTTCGTGTCGACTGAGCGCAAATGTATATGGAAAAATCCCATACAATCACCGATTGTAACCGTATACGCGCCCCGTGAGTGCTGTCGTAACGCATGCAGATTAATAGGACTTATTAGTTTGCCGTCGAATTTAAAATCCATATAAAAACCTGTGAAATACACTGTGAAGGTTGTTGGCATGAATAAGGATTAATATGGTATCACAAGTTCCCCGTTGAAATTAGATCCAAATAAGAATCTGATAGGATGCGTTGAAACGCATGCAGATTTATAGGGTTTCATTGGTTGTCCGTCGCAGGTAAACTTTATAAGAATCTTAGAAATGCCATGTGAATGTTGTCAAAACGCCAGCAGATTTAAAGGGCTTTATTATTTTTCTTTCGCAAATTAATCACATATAAAAACCTGAGATATGCCTTGTAAAGTTGTTCAGGACGCATGCAGATTGTTCGGGCTTCAGTAGTTGTCCGTCGCATGAAACCAAAATCGGAACCTGCTCAGACTTTGGACCTGGACGCAGATGATTAGGGACTCACTACGTTTTAAATGCAATAAAGAGATTATAGCACACGGGATAAAACACTTATAAATCTTCAATACTGTCGGAACACATGCAGATTGATAGGGCTGCAATAGTTTTCCGTCGAAATCAACCACCTATAATTCAAAGAATCTTCTTAGATTGTTTAGACGTAAATAAGGTGTTCATATCGCATTTAATGGAATAAACCCCGTATAAGCATTAGTTTAATAATATCTTTTAATATAGCATAGAGACCGTATAAGAATACGGGAATGTCAACTGGATGCAGATTATAGGGCTTCATTTGTTATCAATTGCAATTTAAAAACATATTGAAACATCTGAAGATTGTACGGATGTATATAAATATAGTTTATTAAATAAACATCAAACCATAAGCAGACAAATAATGTTTATTAAATGTTAATTAAATAAAATTCATACAATTAATAGTTGTAGTCGGCATCTATATAGATCTGTTCCGGAGAATACACCTGCATACAAACTGAAAATACTCAATTTCTGATGACGCATACACACTGGGATATACAATCAATGACAGTCTGCTCTATACGATCTGTTATGCACGTCTGCACATAACATCAACCATCGTGATATTGGGGAAACACTCTTTTCCATTTTCCTGATTCCATTGGCTGTTTCGTCCCCTGTTTCGATTGGCTGTTTCGGCTATGGAAAATAGTTGTATGGCCATACACGAGAAAGACCGGTTATGGAAGAGAAAGACCGGTTATAAAACATTTAGTTTTAGAAAGACGTCCGAGGACTAAAAGATAAAAAGTAAATAGTAATAACATAAATTTCATTCTTAAATACGAATGAAATTATATGTACTGGTACTAGTCTTCTATCTGCAATGGTCAAATATGGATGTGTATGGTGTACTTAATAAATAAATAAACTACACGTATGGTTTATAAGTTTAATGTACATCGATAATAAATATATAAACAGGCAACATGATAGTGCGCGTGCATGTGATGAGCGCTACTGCAAGTCGACTAAGGCCACAGTAAATAACTATTAAAATGACAACATTGCTCATTTCTTCAAGTCGACTATGGCCACAGTGAATGACTCTGAAAATGAAACAATTTTTCGTTACTGCAAGTCAAATATAGCTACAGTAAATTATTCTAAAAAATGTCACCACTGTTCATTAATGAAAGTCGACTATGACCACAGCAAATGACTCTTAAAATGACACAATTGTTCATTACTGCAAGTAGACTATGGCCACAGTTAATCACTCTTAAAATGACACCATCGTTCATTACTGAAAGTCGACTATGGCCACAGCAAATGGCTCTTAAAATGTCCCCATCGTTCATTACTGCAAGTCGACTAAGGCCACGGTAAATGACTCTTAAAAAGACACCATTTTTCATAACTTCAAGTCGACTATGGCCACAGTAAATGACTCTTAAAATGACACCATCGTTCATTACTGCTAGTCGACTATGGCCACAGTAAATGCCTCTTAAAATGACACCATCGTACATTACTGCAAGTCGACTATGGCCACAGTAAATGACTCTTTAAATGACACCATTGTTCATTACTGCAAGTCGACTATGGCCACAGTAAATGACTCTTAAAATAACATTATCGTTCATTTCTAAAAGTCGACTATGGCCACAGTAAATGACTCTTAAAACGAAACCATCGTTCATCACTGAAAGTCGACTATGGCCACAGTAAATTACTCTTAAAAGGTCAGCACTGTTCATTACTGCATGTCGAATATGGCCACAGTAAATGACTCTTAAAATGACACCATCGTACATTACTGCAAGTCGAATATGGCCACAGTAAATGACTCTTAAAATGTCACCACTGTTCATTACTGCAATTCGACTATGGCCACAGTAAATGATTCTTTAAATGACACCATCGTTCATTACTACTAGTCAACTATGGCCGCAGTAAAAGACTCTTAAAATGACACCATCGTTCATTACTTAAAGTCGACTATGGCCACAGTAAATGACTCTTAAAATGACACCATCGTTCATTACTGCAATTCGACTATGGCCACAGTAAATGACTCTTAAAATAACACCATCGTTCATTAATAAAAGTCGACTATGGCCACAGTAAATGACTCTTAAAATGACACCATCGTTCATTACTGCTAGTCGACTATGGCCTCAGTAAATGCCTCTTAAAATGACACCATCGTACATTACTGCAAGTCGACTATGGCCACAGTAAATGACTCTTTAAATGACACCATCGTTCATTACTGCAAGTCGACTATGGCCACAGTAAAAGACTCTTAAAATGACACCATCGTTCATTACTAAAAGTCGACTATGGCCACAGTACATGACTCTTAAAATGACACCATCGTTCATTACTTCCAGTCAACTATGGCCACAGTAAATGACTCTTAAAATAACACCATCGTTCGTTACTGAAATGCGACTATGGCCACAGTAAATGACTCTCAAAATGGGACCATCATTCATAACGGCAAGTCGACTATGGCCACAGTAAATGACTCTTAAAATGACACCACCGTTCATTACTGGAAGTCGACTATGGCCACAGTAAATGACTCTTAAAATGTCACCACTGTTCATTACTGCAATTCGACTATTGCCACAATAAATGACTCTTAAAATGACACCATCGTTTGTTACTGAAAGTCGACTATGACCACAGTAAATGACTCTTAAAATGACACCATCGTTCATTACTACACCATCGTTCATTACTGCAAGTCGACAATTGCCACAGTAAATGACTCTTTAAATGTCACCACTGTTCATAACTGCAAGTCGACTATGGCCACAGTAAATGACTCTTAAAATAACACCGTCGTTTATTACTAAAAGTAGACTATGGCCACAGTAAATGACCCTTAAAATGACACCATCGTTCATTACTAAAAGTCGACTATGGCCATAATAAATGACTCTTAAAATAACACTATCGTTCATTACTGAAAGTCGACTATGGCCACAGTAAATGACTCTTAAAATGTCACCACTGTTCATTACTGCAAGTCGACTATGGCCACAGTAAATGGCTCTTAAAATGACACCATCGTAATTTACTGCAAGTCGACTATGGCCACAGTAAATGACTCTTAAAATGTCACCACTGTTCATTACTGCAAGTCGACTATGGCCACAGTAAATGACTCTTAAAATGACACCATCGTTCATTACTGCTATTTGACTATGGCCACAGTAAATGCCTCTTAAAATGACACCATCGTACATTACTGAAAGTCGACACAGTAAATGACTCTTAAAATAATACTATCGTTCATTTCTGAAAGTCGACTATGGCTACAGTAGATGACTCTCAAAATGTCACCACTGTTCATTACTGCAAGTCAACTATGGCCACAATAAATGACTCTTAAAATGTCACCACTGTTCATCACTGCAAGTCGACTATGGCCACAGTAAATGCCTTTTAAAATGACACCATCGTTCATTACTAAAAGTCGACATTGGCCGCAGTAAAAGACTCTTAAAATGACACCATCGTTCATAACAAAAATCGACTATGGCCACAGTAAAAGACTCTTAAAATGACACCATCGTTCATTACTGCAATTCGACTATGGCTACAGTAAATGACTCTTAAAATGACACCATCGTAATTTACTGCAAGTCGACTATGGCCACAGTAAATGACTCTTAAAATGTCACCACTGTTCATTACTACAAGTCGACTATGGCCACAGTAAATGACTCTTAAAATAACACCATCGTTCATTACTAAACGTCGACTATGGCCACAGTAAATGACTCTTAAAATGTCACCACTGTTCATTACTGCAAGTCGACTATGGCCACAGTAAATGATTCTTAAAATGACACCATCGTTCATAACTGCTAGTCGACTATGGCCACAGTAAAAGACTCTTAAAATGACACCATCGTTCATTACTAAAAGTCGACTATGGCCACAGTAAATGACTCATAAAATAACACCATCGTTCATTACTGCAATTCGACTATGGCCACAGTAAATGACTCTTAAAATGACACCATTGTACATTACTGCAAGTCGACTATGGACACAGTAAATGACTCTTAAAATGACACCATTGTACATTACTGCAAGTCGATTATGGCCAAAGTAAATGACTCTTAAAATGTCACCACTGTTCATTACTGCAAGTCGACTATGGCCACAGTAAATGGCTCTTAAAATGACACCATCGTAATTTACTGCAAGTCGACTATGGCCACAGTAAATGACTCTTAAAATGTCACCACTGTTCATTACTGCAAGTCGACTATGGCCACAGTAAATGACTCTTAAAATGACACCATCGTTCATTACTGCTATTTGACTATGGCCACAGTAAATGCCTCTTAAAATGACACCATCGTACATTACTGAAAGTCGACTATGGCCACAGTAAATGACTCTTAAAATAACACTATCGTTCATTTCTGAAAGTCGACTATGGCTACAGTAGATAACTCTCAAAATGTCACCACTGTTCATTACTGCAAGTCGACTATGGCCACAATAAATGACTCTTAAAATGTCACCACTGTTTATCACTGCAAGTCGACTATGGCCACAGTAAATGCCTTTTAAAATGACACCATCGTTCCTTACTAAAAGTCGACTATGGCCGCAGTAAAAGACTCTTAAAATGAAACCATCGTTCATTACTAAAAGTCGACTATGGCCACAGTAAATGACTCTTAAAATGACACCATCGTTCATTACTGCAATTCGACTATGGCTACAGTAAATGACTCTTAAAATGACACCATCGTAATTTACTGCAAGTCGACTATGGCCACAGTAAATGACTCTTAAAATGTCACCACTGTTCATTACTACAAGTCGACTATGGCCACAGTTAATGACTCTTAAAATGACACCATCGTTCATTACTGCTATTTGACTATGGTCACAGTAAATGCCTCTTAAAATGACACCATCGTACATTACTGAAAGTCGACTATGGCCACAGTAAATGACTCTTAAAATAACACTATCGTTCATTTCTGAAAGTCGACTATGGCTACAGTAGATGACTCTCAAAATGTCACCACTGTTCATCACTGCAAGTCGACTATGGCCACAGTAAATGCCTTTTAAAATGACACCATCGTTCATTACTAAAAGTCGACTATGGCCACAGTAAATTACTCTTAAAATGACACAATCGTTCATTACTGAAAGTCGATTAAGGCCACAGTAAATTATTCTTAAAACTACACCATCGTTCATTACTGCAATTCGACTATGGCCACAGTTAATGACTCTTAAAATGACACCACCGTTCATTACTGGAAGTCAACTATGGCCACAGTACATGACTCTTAAAATGTCACCACTGTTCATTACTGCAATTCGACTATGGCCACAGTAAATGACTCTTAAAATTACACCATCGTTCATTACTAAACGTCGACTATGGCCACAGTAAATGACTCTTAAAATGTCACCACTGTTCATTACTGCAAGTCGACTATGGCCACAGTAAATGATTCTTAAAATGACACCATCGTTCATAACTGCTAGTCGACTATGGCCACAGTAAAAGACTCTTAAAATGACACCATCGTTCATTACTAAAAGTCGACTATGGCCACAGTAAATGACTCATTAAATAACACCATTGTTCATTACTGCAATTCGACTATGGCCACAGTAAATGACTCTTAAAATGACACCATTGTACATTACTGCAAGTCGACTATGGCCACAGTAAATGACTCTTAAAATGACACCATTGTACATTACTGCAAGTCGACTATGGCCACAGTAAATGACTCTTAAAATGTTACCACTGTTCATTACTGCAAGTCGACTATGGCCACAGTAAATGATTCTTTAAATGACACCATCGTTCATTACTGCTAGTCAACTATGGCCGCAGTAAAAGACTCTTAAAATGACACCATCGTTCATTACTAAAAGTCGACTATGGCCACAGTAAATGACTCTTAAAATGACACCATCGTTCATTACTGCAATTCGACTATGGCTACAGTAAATGACTCTTAAAATGACACCATCGTTCATTGCTACAAGTCGACTATGGCGACAGTAAATGACCCTTAAAATGACACCATCGTTCACTACTACAAGTCGACAATGGCCACAGTAAATGACTCTTAAAATGACACCATTGTTCATTACTAAAAGTCGACTATGGCCACAGTAAATGACTCTTAAAATAACACCATCGTTCATTAATAAAAGTCGACTATGGCCACAGTAAATGACTCTTAAAATAACACCATCGTTCATTACTGAAAGTCGACTATGGCCACAGTAAATGACTCTTAAAATAACACCGTCAGTCATTACTAAAAGTCGACTATGGCTACAGTAAATGACTCTTAAAAAGACACCATTGTTCATTTCTGAAAGTCGACTATGGCCACAGTAAATGACTTTTAAAATGTCACCACTGTTCATTACTGCAAGTCGACTATGGCCACAGTAAATGACTCTTAAAATGACACCATCGTACATTACTGCAAGTCGACTATGGCCACAGTAAATGACTCTTAAAATGTCACCTCTGTTCATTACTGCAAGTCGACTATGGCCACAGTAAATGACTCTTAAAATGACACCATCGTTCATTACTGCAAGTCGACTATGGCCACAGTAAATGACTTTTAAAATGACACCCTTTTTTATTACTGGAAGTCGACTATGGCCACAGTAAATGACTCTTAAAATGTCACCACTGTTCATTACTGCAAGTCGACTATGGCCACAGTAAATGACTCTTAAAATGTCACCACTGTTCATTACTGCAAGTCGACTATGGCCACAGTAAATGACTCTTAAAATGTCACCACTGTTCATTACTGCAAGTCGACTATGGCCACAGTAAATGACTCTTAAAATGACACCATCGTTCATTACTGCTATTTGACTATGGCCACAGTAAATGCCTCTTAAAATGACACCATCGTACATTACTGAAAGTCGACACAGTAAATGACTCTTAAAATAATACTATCGTTCATTTCTGAAAGTCGACTATGGCTACAGTAGATGACTCTCAAAATGTCACCACTGTTCATTACTGCAAGTCAACTATGGCCACAATAAATGACTCTTAAAATGTCACCACTGTTCATCACTGCAAGTCGACTATGGCCACAGTAAATGCCTTTTAAAATGACACCATCGTTCATTACTAAAAGTCGACATTGGCCGCAGTAAAAGACTCTTAAAATGACACCATCGTTCATAACAAAAATCGACTATGGCCACAGTAAAAGACTCTTAAAATGACACCATCGTTCATTACTGCAATTCGACTATGGCTACAGTAAATGACTCTTAAAATGACACCATCGTAATTTACTGCAAGTCGACTATGGCCACAGTAAATGACTCTTAAAATGTCACCACTGTTCATTACTACAAGTCGACTATGGCCACAGTAAATGACTCTTAAAATAACACCATCGTTCATTACTAAACGTCGACTATGGCCACAGTAAATGACTCTTAAAATGTCACCACTGTTCATTACTGCAAGTCGACTATGGCCACAGTAAATGATTCTTAAAATGACACCATCGTTCATAACTGCTAGTCGACTATGGCCACAGTAAAAGACTCTTAAAATGACACCATCGTTCATTACTAAAAGTCGACTATGGCCACAGTAAATGACTCATAAAATAACACCATCGTTCATTACTGCAATTCGACTATGGCCACAGTAAATGACTCTTAAAATGACACCATTGTACATTACTGCAAGTCGACTATGGACACAGTAAATGACTCTTAAAATGACACCATTGTACATTACTGCAAGTCGATTATGGCCAAAGTAAATGACTCTTAAAATGTCACCACTGTTCATTACTGCAAGTCGACTATGGCCACAGTAAATGGCTCTTAAAATGACACCATCGTAATTTACTGCAAGTCGACTATGGCCACAGTAAATGACTCTTAAAATGTCACCACTGTTCATTACTGCAAGTCGACTATGGCCACAGTAAATGACTCTTAAAATGACACCATCGTTCATTACTGCTATTTGACTATGGCCACAGTAAATGCCTCTTAAAATGACACCATCGTACATTACTGAAAGTCGACTATGGCCACAGTAAATGACTCTTAAAATAACACTATCGTTCATTTCTGAAAGTCGACTATGGCTACAGTAGATAACTCTCAAAATGTCACCACTGTTCATTACTGCAAGTCGACTATGGCCACAATAAATGACTCTTAAAATGTCACCACTGTTTATCACTGCAAGTCGACTATGGCCACAGTAAATGCCTTTTAAAATGACACCATCGTTCCTTACTAAAAGTCGACTATGGCCGCAGTAAAAGACTCTTAAAATGAAACCATCGTTCATTACTAAAAGTCGACTATGGCCACAGTAAATGACTCTTAAAATGACACCATCGTTCATTACTGCAATTCGACTATGGCTACAGTAAATGACTCTTAAAATGACACCATCGTAATTTACTGCAAGTCGACTATGGCCACAGTAAATGACTCTTAAAATGTCACCACTGTTCATTACTACAAGTCGACTATGGCCACAGTTAATGACTCTTAAAATGACACCATCGTTCATTACTGCTATTTGACTATGGTCACAGTAAATGCCTCTTAAAATGACACCATCGTACATTACTGAAAGTCGACTATGGCCACAGTAAATGACTCTTAAAATAACACTATCGTTCATTTCTGAAAGTCGACTATGGCTACAGTAGATGACTCTCAAAATGTCACCACTGTTCATCACTGCAAGTCGACTATGGCCACAGTAAATGCCTTTTAAAATGACACCATCGTTCATTACTAAAAGTCGACTATGGCCACAGTAAATTACTCTTAAAATGACACAATCGTTCATTACTGAAAGTCGATTAAGGCCACAGTAAATTATTCTTAAAACTACACCATCGTTCATTACTGCAATTCGACTATGGCCACAGTTAATGACTCTTAAAATGACACCACCGTTCATTACTGGAAGTCAACTATGGCCACAGTACATGACTCTTAAAATGTCACCACTGTTCATTACTGCAATTCGACTATGGCCACAGTAAATGACTCTTAAAATTACACCATCGTTCATTACTAAACGTCGACTATGGCCACAGTAAATGACTCTTAAAATGTCACCACTGTTCATTACTGCAAGTCGACTATGGCCACAGTAAATGATTCTTAAAATGACACCATCGTTCATAACTGCTAGTCGACTATGGCCACAGTAAAAGACTCTTAAAATGACACCATCGTTCATTACTAAAAGTCGACTATGGCCACAGTAAATGACTCATTAAATAACACCATTGTTCATTACTGCAATTCGACTATGGCCACAGTAAATGACTCTTAAAATGACACCATTGTACATTACTGCAAGTCGACTATGGCCACAGTAAATGACTCTTAAAATGACACCATTGTACATTACTGCAAGTCGACTATGGCCACAGTAAATGACTCTTAAAATGTTACCACTGTTCATTACTGCAAGTCGACTATGGCCACAGTAAATGATTCTTTAAATGACACCATCGTTCATTACTGCTAGTCAACTATGGCCGCAGTAAAAGACTCTTAAAATGACACCATCGTTCATTACTAAAAGTCGACTATGGCCACAGTAAATGACTCTTAAAATGACACCATCGTTCATTACTGCAATTCGACTATGGCTACAGTAAATGACTCTTAAAATGACACCATCGTTCATTGCTACAAGTCGACTATGGCGACAGTAAATGACCCTTAAAATGACACCATCGTTCACTACTACAAGTCGACAATGGCCACAGTAAATGACTCTTAAAATGACACCATTGTTCATTACTAAAAGTCGACTATGGCCACAGTAAATGACTCTTAAAATAACACCATCGTTCATTAATAAAAGTCGACTATGGCCACAGTAAATGACTCTTAAAATAACACCATCGTTCATTACTGAAAGTCGACTATGGCCACAGTAAATGACTCTTAAAATAACACCGTCAGTCATTACTAAAAGTCGACTATGGCTACAGTAAATGACTCTTAAAAAGACACCATTGTTCATTTCTGAAAGTCGACTATGGCCACAGTAAATGACTTTTAAAATGTCACCACTGTTCATTACTGCAAGTCGACTATGGCCACAGTAAATGACTCTTAAAATGACACCATCGTACATTACTGCAAGTCGACTATGGCCACAGTAAATGACTCTTAAAATGTCACCTCTGTTCATTACTGCAAGTCGACTATGGCCACAGTAAATGACTCTTAAAATGACACCATCGTTCATTACTGCAAGTCGACTATGGCCACAGTAAATGACTTTTAAAATGACACCCTTTTTTATTACTGGAAGTCGACTATGGCCACAGTAAATGACTCTTAAAATGTCACCACTGTTCATTACTGCAAGTCGACTATGGCCACAGTAAATGACTCTTAAAATGTCACCACTGTTCATTACTGCAAGTCGACTATGGCCACAGTAAATGACTCTTAAAATGTCATCACAGTTCATTACTGCAAGTCGACTATGGCAACATTAAATGCTATCTAGGTCCCTGTGACATACAAAACGTGATTTTCCATTGTCACATCGACGGTGGAAGACAGGTGAGCAATGGTTTTATAGGATTTCTACATGTTCTAGTGGTTACAATAATGTAAAAGAAAGTCATATATATTTTACTCTTCATTGGATCACATAAGTTCATAGGAATTTGGTCGAAGTTCTATCGCCATTTCATTCCGATCTTTTTTTATATATATTTCAGTGACGTTTTGTGGTTGCTTAACCATTGCAAATTTATCACAAACGTAGACGCGGCACCAAAAAGTTCCATCGGATATGGATTTTGCGTTTTCACGTTAGAGGTATTAATTCATACATTACTCTCCGTTGCATGCCTATTGATTATCATATTCAAATATTAATGCACAATTTCATTAACATATTGTCATACTCTTGAAACAGTGTACATGCTATAATCATTTGGTTCTTTTTTATCAGTTTTTTCCTCATGTAATTCAGGCACTGACTGTCGTGGATAAAAACATCCAAGATACCTTTTCAGAAAACGGGTAAGTTGTAATTGTCATAAATAAGGTAGCTTTTCTGCAATTAAATTCAATGCACTGATATACTAAGCTTATTCAGAATGTGCGTTAATGCTTACAAAAACTGACTTTAACAGCAGAAAAGCTTTGTAAACGGCGTAGTATTCGAACTCGGTCTTGCCACCGAAACCTATGTGTGACGGTGTTGTGGAATTGGTCTTGATGCGTCTGTTACTTGTCCAAAGTCAATAGCTACTTCGAATTCTATGAGATCCGAACGAAATAGATAAACTCTATATGAGAAATTCGTAAAGACCAAAGTATCGCAATGATCCGGTTGCATTACGAACAGGCACTTAGTACAGTACAATGCCTAGCAATGGCAACTGTATATTGCATAAGCGCTTGGCATTCAAAATACCAATTATATTGAAAGCTATATGTGTTCCCTTATTTATATAACCACTTTATATTTAGGATAAGAGCCGAAATATTTTGAATCAATCAACGATAAAAGTCGAGGTTCGATTGTAAAGAAAAAATATGTGTACTTCGCTTATTCACAATTTCTCCTGACAAACGGTACCATACACAATGTAAAACTTTCCCTTTCTTTGATTTCATACAAATTTCACAAAACATGGGAAGTTGATTGCTTACTTAAACTGTCAATAATGACGACATTTACAGGAACCACCCTTTGGTAAAGCTCGTAGCTAACGAAAAGCTGAAATCAGCTTACAAGAAGAACAAAAGGTATTTCGTATTATATTTTTTTTATTGAGTATTGATTTTTTTCATGAACTATTCCAGTCAGCCATAACATAATCATTGGGCCGTTTACAATAGATTTAGAAAGTGAAAAATAAACATAATATTGCATATGACCGATTTTGTAAAGGTTAAAAATTAGTATGTGGAAAGATATACATCTAAGGTCGTGCTCGATCGAGACTGCCATCAACATTTGTTAAAAACTAAACTTAAACTTATAAAAATTAAAACCAATACCATTTTTATATTAAATTACAGACTAGTTTCATCGTATACAGAATCCGTCCTCGTCAAGGAAGCGTGTTCAGTGATGATGCAAGAGGTAAAGAGTATGGTCTTTGATTATTTTTTGTAACAAGTATTATCTTACAATAATATATACGTTTTCAAAACATGATTTTATTTATAAGAGTGAGTAACATTTTGTTCATTTTGTGCACAACCACATTTTATTCACGAAAGTATAAACTTGCGCTGTGTTTGTGTAAATTTAATTCGTCAAATGTAAATATTTTAAATGTTAATGGGAAGAACAAATTCTTAAAATGTACAATATCTCCATATAACATGCCTGTTAGACTGTCAATAGACATAGAATCCCGTTTTATTTTTTACGCGGTTTTTTTAAAGGCGAGTCCGAACAATATAAATAGTAAAGGCAAAAATTTAAAGTTATATAATTAATTGAAAAAAGTATATCGGTTTCGAATGTCATACAATAATTATTTTCTTCTTTGGTGTCAAAGTAAACTACATATTCGTACAGAAAATATTTCACAGTACATGTATGTAAAATTTGTTAAATATTCTCATAATCGTTTGTTTCATATCATAAAACTGCACGCGACTGGATGTAGTTATAAAGAGGCCACAGAGGCTCTGCAACGAACGGTGGCCAAAAGTATTTTCACAGCATATAGCCTGGCAACAACTCACCGTATGTATTGTCCATATCATTAATACTACAATGATCAGTTTTGTAAAAAAATATAGCAGTCATATAAGGTTTTTCTTTTCGTATAAATGTCATAGAAATTTCATTCGGATTTACGTTTTACAAAATGGTTTAAAGAGATATCTGTAACGTGTTTTAGCATAACCAAGCCATTGATACAATTACTAGTCACAGGCAATTTATGATTAGTAAAAGTTTATCGTATCATCGAAATAAAACAATTACTTATAAGTGTCTTCGTAGCCTTTGACACTTTAAAAGTTTGACTTGTTATGTAACTTGATGTGTTTTTAGTTCATTTTCACAAATATTTTGGGTTTTTTAATGCAGGCTCGAGCATAAAAGAATATTGATCAAGCGCCCTAGCAGATAGACGTAAGTAAAACACGGAACATAAATTTTACAGATGAAATTGTAGGTGCTCATGAAATTTCATGTAAGAAATTTTTCTGGATAGTAGATGTATATTCATGTTAAAAAGCAAGTTTTCTTGTAGCGAATGTCACAACTTTCATGGTACTCAAAAACTGTGTGAGAATCCTAGTCAATATGTCGTACCAGATTGGATTTTGTTGCAATCTATTTCAAAGGTAAAGCCTGGTGAACACAAAGACGCTAACATCCTGCAGAAAAGTTCAACATGGCTGACAACACCGTACGGTCGGAAGATGTGTAAGGACAAAAGTGGGATCGTTGCATTACAGACACCGGTTTACTGTTAACTGTTGAGTTATCGATCCGGACAGAACTTAAGTGTGCACCACTGCAGTATGATGACATTTAAGTTTTATAGACTTTCATGCAATAGTTACTGTCACACAGCTCCGGACATTGAAAGTGGAAGGACGGAGAACCACACAGAAACAATATCGGCGAATGATGATGTATATTTGTTTTAAGTTTCGTGAAATAGGTACTGTGAAATAGCTCCGGACGTACAACCTTCCTGAATTTCAATCTATTAAGGGGCAATAAATTAATAACGCGTGCACCGCAGTATGATTGAACACATTCATATTAAGTTTAATGAAATTTAATAAATAATTATTGATAAACACCTCCGGACATCGCCAAAATAATATTCCTTCACTGTCTTAGAGGGGTAAAAAGCCATCATAATGGAGGTGTCATTTTGTCTACTTACAAGAGTTGGCGCATTCGGATTAAATGCGTATTCTACATGCAATAATAAATGCATGCAAAAATAAATATCTTTCTTGAAACAAGCGTAAATCTACTGCAAATCTTAGCAAAACATTTGCAAACGTATGTGCGTGTGTATAGTGACGCAATCATACGTTTTTCCATAGGTAATTTGTTTCTTAATGACAATATGTTTATATTTGATTAATAAAATACCTGGATATTACTAGTATATGAATATGTCAGTTTCTGTTCCGAATCGCCCCCGTGCTTCTTTCTAGCAGCACCATGTACCTTTTGGGATCAAAGATCTTACCCTGTATTATACATACGTACGTGGTCCTTTATTCATGGCAGGTGATGAATTGCCAAAACAGAACGGCACAAAACGAAACAAAATACAAAAAGAGTACAATAAAGCCGGTGTCACCGCTTTGGAACGGTCAATGTTAACTACTGGGCAGGTTAAACAGGTTAATGAGCGCTCAAACTCATACGTGAATCAGGAATATTCATTATACATACAAGTGTAAAATATAGTACTCTTACATTGTATTATATTTATGGCTATATGGTTGATACGAGCGCCTATGTCTTTTGACTAAATCTCGTTCATATTTCAGTATTTATGGCTATATGGCGAATAAGAGCGACTATGTCTTTTGAATAAATGCTTATAATGGGATAAGAGCGCGTTTGTCTTTTCATTAAATCTCGTTCTAATTTCCGTATTTATTGCCTATATGGATGATAAAAGAGACTATTTGTTTTAACAAAATGTCGTTCATATTTCCGTATTAATGCTTATCAAGGGAAAAGAGTGCCTATGTATATTGACTAAATCTCGTTCATATTTCCGTATTAATGGCTATATGGCGGATAAGAGCGCCTATGTGGTTTGCCTAAAACTCGTTCACAATTTTGTATTAATGCTTATAATGGCATAAGAGCGCCTTTGTCTTTATACAAAATCTCATTCACATTTTCGTATTAATGCTTAAACATAGATAATTGGGGTTATTTACTGTGGCCATAGTCGACTTCCAGTAATGAACGATGGTGTCATTTTAAGAGTCATTTACTGTGGCCATAGTCAACTTTTAGTAATAAACGGTGGTGTCATTTTAAGATTCATTTACTGTGACCATAGTCGAATAGCAGTAATGAACGATGGGTGTCATTTGAAGAGTCATTTATTGTGGCCATAGTCGACTTGCAGTAAGGAACGGTGGTCTTATTTTGAGAGTAATTTACTGTGGCCATAGTCGAATTTCAGTAAAGAACGATGGTGTTATTTTAAGAGTCATTTACTGCGGCCATAGTCGACTTTCAGTAATGAACGATGGCGTCATTTTAAGAGTCATTTACTGTGGCCATAGTCGACTTGTAATAATAAACGATGTATGTCATTTTAAGAGTCATTTACTGTGGCCATAGTCGACTTTTAGTAATGAACGATGGTTTCATTTTAAGAATAATTTACTGTGGCCATAGTCGACTTGCAGTAATGAACGATGGTCTTATTTTAAGAGTCATATACTGTGGCCATAGTCGACTTGCAGTAATGAACGATGGTGTCATTTTAAGTGTCATTTATTGTGGCCATAGTCGACTTTCAGTAATGAACTATGGTGTCATTTTAAGAGTCATTTACTGTGGCCATAGTCAACATTTAGTAATGAAGGATGGTGTCATTTTAAGAGTCTTTTACTGTGGCCATAGTCAACTTTCAGTAATGAACGATGTCGTCATTTTAGGAGGCATTTACTGTGGCCATAGTCGACTTGTAATAATAAACGATGGGTGTCATTTTAAGAGTCATTTACTGTGGTCATAGTCGACTTGCAGTAATGAACGATGGTGTCATTTTAAGAGTCATTTACTGTGGCCATAGTCGACTTTCAGTAATGAACGATGGTGTTATTTTAAGAGTCATTTACTGTGGCCATAGTCGACTTTTAGTATTAAACGATGGTGTCATTTTAAGAGTAATTTACTGTGGCCATAGTCGACCTTTAGTAATGAACGGTGGTTTCATTTTAAGAGGCATTTACTGTGGCCATAGTCGACTTGCAGTAATGAACGATGGTCTTATTTTAAGAGTCATATACTGTGGCCATTGTCGACTTGCAGTAATGAACGATGGTGTCATTTTAAGTGTCATTTACTGTGGCCATAGTCGACTTTCAGTAATGAACGATGATGTCATTTTAAGAGTCATTTACTGTGGCTATAGTCGACATTTAGTAATGAAGGATGGTGTCATTTTAAGAGTCATTTACTGTGGCCATAGTCGACTTTCAGTAATGAACGATGGCGTCATTTTAAGAGTCATTTACTGTGGCCATAGTCGACTTGTAATAATGAACGATGGGTGTCATTTTAAGTCATTTACTGTGGCCATAGTCGACTTTTAGTAATGAACGATGGTGTCATTTTTTAGAGTCATTTACTGTGGCCATAGTCGACCTTTAGTAATGAACGATGGTGTCATTTTAAGAGTCTTTTACTGTGGCCGTTGTCGACTTTCAGTAATGAACGATGGCGTCATTTAAGGAGGCATTTACTGTGGCCATAGTCGACTTGTAATAATAAACGATGGGTGTCATTTTAAGAGTCATTTACTGTGGCCATAGTCGACTTTTAGTAATGAACGATGGTGTCATTTTTATAGTGATTTACTGTGGCCATAGTCGACTTTGAGTAAAGAACGATGGTGTTATTTTAAGAGTCATTTACTGTGGCCATAGTTGACCTCCAGTAATGAACGATGGTGTCATTTTAAGAGTCATTAACTGTTGCCATAGTCGACTTGCAGTAATGAACGATGGTTCCATTTTAAGAGTCATTTACTGTGGCAATAGTCGACTTGCAGTAATGAACGATGGTGTCATTTTAAGAGTCATTTACTGTGGCCATAGTCGACTTGCAGTAATGAACGATGGTCTTATTTTAAGAGTCATTTACTGTGGCCATAGTCGACTTTTAGTATTGAACGATGGTGTCATTTTAAGAGTCATTTACTGTGGCCATAGTCGACGTTTAGTAATGAACGGTGGTTTCATTTTAAGAGTTTTTTACTGTGGCCATAGTCGACTTGCAGTAATGAATGATGGTCTTATTTTAAGAGTCATATACTGTGGCCATAGTCGACTTGCAGTAATGAACGATGGTGTCATTTTAAGTGTCATTTACTGTGGCTATAGTCGACTTTCAGTAATGAACGATGGTGTCATTTTAAGAGTCATTTACTGTGGCCATAGTCGACATTTAGTAATGAAGGATGGTGTCATTTTAAGAGTCATTTACTTTGGCCATAGTCGACTTTCAGTAATGAACGATGGCGTCATTTTAAGAGTCATTTACTGTGGCCATAGTCGACTTGTAATAATAAACGATGGGTGTCATTTTAAGAGTCATTTACTGTGGCCATAGTCGACTTTTAGTAATGAACGATGGTGTCATTTTAATAGTCATTTACTGTGGCCATAGTCGACTTTGAGTAATGAACGATGATGTTATTTTAAGAGTCATTTACTGTGGCCATAGTTGATCTCCAGTAATGAACGATGGTGTCATTTTAAGAGTCATTAACTGTTGCCATAGTCGACTTGCAGAAATGAACGATGGTTCCATTTTAAGATTCATTTACTGTGGCCATATGCGACTTCCAGTAATGAACGATGGTGTTTTTTAAGAGTCATTTACTGTTACCATAGTCGACTTGCAGTAATGAACGATGGTTTTATTTTAAGAGTCATTTACTGTGGCCATAGTCGACTTGCAGTAATGAACAGTGGTGTCATTTTAAGAGTCATTTACTGTGGCAATAGTCGACTTGCAGTAATGAACAGTAGTGACATTTTAAGGGTCATTTACTGTGGCCATAGTCGACTTGCAGAAATGAACGATGGTTCCATTTTAAGATTCATTTACTGTGGCCATATGCGACTTCCAGTAATGAACGATGGTGTTTTTTAAGAGTCATTTACTGTGGCAATAGTCGACTTCCAGTTATGAACGGTGGTTTCATTTTAAGAGTCATTTACTGTCGCCATAGTCGACTTGCAGTTATGAACGATGGTGTCATTTTAAGAGTCATTTACTGTGGCAATAGTCGACTTGCAGTAATGAACAGTAGTGACATTTTAAGGGTCATTTACTGTGGCCATAGTCGACTGCCAGTTATGAACGGTGGTGTCATTTTAAGATTCATTTACTGTGACCATAGTCGAATTGAAGTAATGAACGATGGGTGTCATTTGAAGAGTCATTTACTGTGGCCATAGTCGATTTGCAGTAATGAACGATGGTCTCATTTTAAGAGTCATTTACTGTGGCCATAGTTGACTTTCAGTAATGAACGATGGTGTTATTTTAAGAGTCATTTACTGTGGCCATAGTCGACTTTTAGTACTGAACGATGGTGTCATTTTAAGAGTCATTTACTGTGGCCATAGTCGACCTTTAGTAATGAACGATGGTGTCATTTTAAGAGTCATTGACTGTGGCCATAGTCGACTTGCAGTAATGAATGATGGTCTTATTTTAAGAGTCAATTACTGTGGCCACAGTCGACTTGCAGTAAAGGACGATGGTGTCATTTTAAGAGTCATTTACTGGGGCCATAGTCGACTTGCAGTAATGAACGATGGTCTTATTTTAAGAGTCATATACGGTGGCCATAGTCGACTTCCAGTAATGAACAATGGTGTCATTTTAAGAGTCATATACTGTGGCCATAGTCAACTTTCAGTAATGAACGATGGTGTCATTTTAAGAGTCATTTACGGTGGCCATAGTCGACTTGCAGTAATGAACGATGGTCTTATTTTAAGAGTCATATACTGTGGCCATAGTCGACTTCCAGTAATGAACAATGGTGTCATTTTAAGTGTCATATACTGTGGCCATAGTCAACTTTCAGTAATGAACGATGGTGTCATTTTAAAAGTCATTTACTGTGGCCATAGTCGACTTGCAGTAATGAGCAGTAGTGACATTTTAAGAGTCATTTACTGTGGCCACAGTCGACTGCCAGTAATGAACGGTGGTGTCATTTTAAGAGTCATTTACTGTGGCCATAGTCGAATTGAAGTAATGAACGATGGTGTCATTTTAAGAGTCATTTACTGTGGCCATAGTCGACTTGCAGTAATGAACGATGGTTTCATTTTAAGAGTCATTTACTGTGGCCATAATCGTCTTGCAGTAATGAGCAGTGGTGACATTTTAATAATTATTTACTGTGGCCATAGTCGACTGCCAGTAATGAACGGTGGTGTCATTTTATTAGTCATTTACTGTGGCCATAGTCGAATTGAAGTAATGAACGATGGTGTCATTTTAAGAGTCATTTACTTTGGCCATAGTCGACTTGCAGTAATGAACGATGGTCTTATTTTAAGAGTCATTTACTGTGACCATAGTCGACTTTCAGTAATGAACGATGGTGTTATTATTAGAGTCATTTACCGTGGCCATAGTCGATTTTTAGTAATGAACGATGGTGTTATTTAAAGTCATTTACTGTTGCCATAGTCAACCTTTAGAAATAAACGATGGTGTGATTTTAAGAGTCATTTACTGTGGCCATAGTCGACTTTCAGTAATGAACGATGGTGTCATTTTAAGAGTCATTTACTGTGGCCATAGTCGACTTGTAGTAATGAACGATGGGTGTCATTTTAAGAGTCATTTACTGTGGCCATAGTCGATTTGTAGTAATTAACGATGGGTGTCATTTTAAGAGTCATTTACTGTGGCCATAGTCGACTTGCAGTAATGAACGATGGTGTCATTTTAAGAGTCATTTTTACTGTGGCCATAGTCGACTTTGAGTAATGAACGATGGTGTTATTTTAAGAGTCATTTACTGTGGCCATATTCGACTTGCAGTAATGAACGATGGTCTCATTTTAAGAGCCATTTACTGTGGCCATTGTCGACTTTCAGAAATGAAAGATGGTGCGAATTTCAGTGTTATTTACTGTGGCCATATTCGACTTTTAGTAAAGACTATAGACTATTTATAGTCAAGAACAATAATTCGATTTTAAAATAATCTTTAGTGGTAAAGGATGAGGTGTGCTAACGAATGCAATTTGAAATATTATTTTCTCACGCCGTGGCTAGACTTCTAGAAGGAAAGAACTAAAAAAATAGACTTTTTGTTTTAAATGTATTAGTCCGTCGGTACCGTACATATTACGAACAAACGTATTCGCTTTTAAATGTAACTTAAATCTTTTGAACATCATGCACAAACTATTTAGCGTTGAACTGTTTTGCTGAATAAAAAAAAATGTTGCGTAATTTGGTGTTTCACTGCCTTTTTGCAGACAATGGAAAAGAGACATTTCAGACAATGGAAAAGAGACGTTCCCAATTACGACACGCCATTTTTAGTAGAGGTCGCTCAACAAAGCAACGGTTACTTCCAACCAAATAAAAAATTATAAGTGTACATTGTCGATCAGAGCTCGGGGGCATTTCATTCTTCGAAAATATGCATATATCTCAAGTTTCAATAGGGTTTTCATAATACAATTATAACTTTATTTCCATTTTTACAACGCCGCGCTTCAATCACGCGTAGCTTAAAACAACGTCGACCGCGTTTGTACTGATTTCTGCTGACGACGTAATATATATTTGTTGTGGGTCACAAAGTTCTAATGTCCATGTGCATCATTTTTTTGTTTAAGCTACACAATCATTAAATCATTTAAAAACATAAAAAAAACAGTAACGGCGATATGGTACAACGAAATCCTCAGACCAAGAAATCGATAAATATCTTTATCAAATATTGTGTTTACAAGTGTATGAAGAAATGGCAAAAGCAGGTATCTACCATTGATAAAAACAAACTCACTTACGTGTATATCAGGGTCCTCATCTTTATTAGGCATCAGTTTATTTATACGTTTTCTTAGGAAATGGACGTATTCAAGTCATCAACCATATTACTAAGTTCGTTTCTCTTATACCGTTCCAATAAGTAGTAAACATCCTCATAAGGCGTAAAAAAATTAAAAAAATTAACAAGTTTAAAATATTGTTCAGAAGTACTCAGGGATATATTTGACTGCATAGTGATGAAGCATATCCCTGTACATGCAAGCATGTTTAAATCTGGATAGTTCGAGTTTTCGGGTGTATGCCCTATCGTAATCTAATTTTGATTTTCGTACACACAACTTATTATCTGACCTATTTTATTTAGAAACTATCCGTTTTCATATCTTGTATTATTTCCTAATGTATTCAGTAGACTGTGAAAAACAAACCTTTTTCCAGCATTTTCGGGAGAAAACCTTGGTTTGTGATGATTATTCTTTGTAAGCTAACATTATGACATGTATTTCTTATTCTGTGTTTGAAAAAAAACGGTATGGACGACCTCCATGTTTTAATTGATTCAGTTTTATTGTGACTGTTTATTGTATTTGAAAGTAAAAGAGCAATAATTTAAGAAATGGTTATACAAAATATTTGGATCTTCAACTCGGTAAGAGTGGCGTTTGTATTACATATTCGACTTCACTAGAGCCTGTTTTGCCAATTAACGTCTGCTTCTCATCCTGATACATATTACGCGTAAGATTTAAAATGCGCGTTCCGTTTGGTTTACATAAATCTAGTAATATTATACCGTTATTATTTATACGACCTTTGTCCAAGGAACATCTCGCGATGCAAATATCAGCTACGTAACATCGGGTAAAACATAAGTATGATAAATACTTTAATAAGACAAGTTTTTTTAAGTATTACCAATTCAGCTGATTTGCCTATTATTTTAGTATCAGTATGCGACTGCCTCGTTACCTGGTGGACTCGGATCCACTGCTATTCAATGTTGTGTTGCTGTTAGGGGAAGACCCTGCACTCGAAGTGCCAGACTCTGAGTGGACGCCAGAATAACTGGAGAACGCTGAATAGCAAATGTTGCTTTGCTTTGCTGACAATTTGACACCTTACTGTCCAAACTTTTGAGAACTCAAAAGATGCTTAGAACTTACTTAGTTATCAATTCAGATCATTTTGTCATCTGGCTGTCAAAAATATTTAAACTCAATAAAACACTAACTATTAATATTGCACATGTCAAATTATGATTTTTTTTCTTAAAGCGAATAATTGATGTCTTTGTGATAACATTGGCAAAACACCATGGGCCTTTTGCTGACTAAACCAAATTAAATCTTTGTAGTATAACCACCAAGCACACAGCACGACATTGGCAGTAGTTTTCTTTTAATCATGTCCAGGCCGAACCATAATCCTAGAAGTGACTGGGCCTGGTTATTAAAAAAAAATGTTCACTAATTACTGATTCGTATGGTACCATTAAAGTGGAAAAAAACCATTCTAGAACCTGTAACTGGATCAAATCATGATGCACCATGAATGTGACTTAATTAGTAAGTGGCTGAATAGTCCTTTAAAAGAAGTGTGTCCAACCTGTAAGGTCCAATAACAGAAGTGTTTCCAATATTCAGATTTCTTTAGTTGCAAAGTTGGATTAATGCAAGGGGAAACAATCTCGCCTATACTATTTTCCCTTTTCGCTATAATATCGAACGCTTTTTGAGTAATAACAATGAAAACATTATACCGTTAGATCAGCTATCAATATATATGTATTATTGTGTGCAGATGATGCTGTATTTTTTCCGAAATACTGAAAAGATTTCAATTTTTTTTGGATAATCCATATTTATATTGTGATGGATCGAAGATGAAAGTCAATGAAGAAAAAACAAAAGTATTCATATACAAAAAAGGTGAAATAATTCACGAGCCATTTAAAAAAAAAATGAGCCAATAGAAATGGTTCAAACATTTCATTATCGGCATTGTGTTATTAAGTGGTAGGTCATTTATACAAACTATTTAAACTTTATCAGATAAAGGCTTAAAGGCTAGGGGGTCGCTTTTTTCATATGTGGTTGCTTTTGTAATCACCAAAGACATGCAATTTATTGTTAAAATAATGCTGAATTTGTTTGATTTGTATGTTACTTCAATACTGTGTTATGCCTGTATTTTTTAATGCTGGGGATATTGAAATAGCTTATAGAAGATTTTTATAAAGAAAACTTGGTATCAAAACCAGAATTCCTTATCCGGTAGCACATGTAAATGGCTGACGAGGGCGATAAAGTCTAATCGGATTTTTGAGAACCTAGAAATGAAGAGTAAAATGAGGCAACATATGAAGGATGCAACATATAAAGGTATATCTTTAATTTAAGAGGGCTTGCCACCTTGGCAAATTTGGGAATCTTGCCTATTTTGCTTAAATCCAAAATGGCCGCCAGACGCAAAGGTCAATTTTTCGCATCTACATTTATATCAAATAGTATAGCTTGTATGGTGTCTTTTCTAGGGTTTTTAGGTATGCTGAATCCATTTCTGATGTTAATTTTATGATACAGTATATCAAAATGAAGAAATCAGTTCAACATAGCTGAAAGATGCCATTTTGAGGTCATATGTTGCCTTTAAGGATGACCTTGAACTTTCACCACTTAAAATGTGCAGCTCTATGAGATACACATGCATGCCAAATATGAAGTTTCTATCTTTAATATTGCAATAGTTATGGCAAATGTTAAAGTTTGACGCAAACAAACAAAGCAACAAATCAACACACCAACAAACCAACAGACAGGGCAAAAACATTATGTCCCCCACTATAGTGTTGGGGGACATAAAAATATACATACAAAATCATCACATGTAACACTAATTTGCTATGGTTAGCTTAAGTGATATTTTTGTGCTTTTTACAACATCATTCACACTAAATATCATTAGTATGTCATATAAACTACATCTTGCTATATAAATTAACTAAGCACTTGTTTTTGTATACTTTCATTATTACGGTTGCAAGTGAGCTAAAAGCTATTACTTTTTTGAAAGTACTATAATCTGATATGAGGTTTATGCAAGATTATCAGTAATTATGCATATTTAGATAATATTCTTCAATCTCATTCATTTTCGCCGTCCTCTTCTACTGTATCGTCATTTAAACCTTCATAGACTTCTTCCGCAACCTCCTCTCTCAAGTTAGTATCTCATCCTTCTTCTTCATCCTCTTTATTCGTAAATTTGTGTGTTTGTTGAGATGTATAACGATTACAGCATGTTTGACCTCCAGTGCATGAACAGTATGATGTACACGACAGACGTTGCATGCGACACCCACATGTTTCTTTACTGCACTTGTTGTCCATTGCTTTGCACGGGCAGCGAATAACATCTATCAGGAAGAAACCTCCAGGAAGACCTGCAACGTAAGCTTTCTCCAGTTTCTCACCAATTTCACTTGAATTGGCAACATTCACATGCTCTGGCGCAATTTGACCCGTGACTGGGTTGTACAATTGAGGTGTAATGTCTTCTAATGGATGTGGATCAACCTCTGCCTGAATCTATTAACGATCATTAGCATATAAGGTTCGCCTGTGCTTTGACTCTTCTTGGTGTTGACTCTGTGTGTTCTTGCCTTGTCTGTGATCAGGATACATGGACTCCACAGAGTCTTTTAAATGCACTCCAATAGGAAAAGATTCGATCCATTCGCGGACAAGATCAGGTGAAAGTGTCAAACCCTTAAGGCCACCTTTCCCTATTCGTATGGCAGTTTGTTCCCCAAACTGATCAGCTGAGACTAAATTCCAAACCCACCAATGTGGCCGCATCAACCTTGTAGTAGTAGTAGTAGTAGTAGTAGTAGTAGTAGTAGTAGTAGTAGTAGTAGTAGTAGTAGTAGTAGTAGTAGTAGTAATAGTAGTAGAAGTAGTAGTAGTAGTAGTAGTAGTAGTAGTAGTAGTAATAGAAGTAGTAGTAGTAGTAGTAGTAGTAGTAGTAGTAGTAGTAGTAGTAGTAGTAGTAGTAGTAGTAGTAGTAGTTGGAGTAGTAGTAGTAGTAGTTGTAGTACTAGAAGTAGTGGTAGTTGTTGTTGTTTTTGTTGTTGTAGTAGTAGAAGTAGTAGCAGTAGTAGTAATGGTAGTAATAGTAGTTATAGAAGTAGTAGCAAAATAACCACTTTCGTGTTGTTAAAACTTGTCCATGTTGTGTAGTCTAGAAACATAAAATACCAATACGTTTATACTTGATACATTGAGGGTAATTGTTTGATTGGTTGAATATCGCTTTTAATTCACGAGCGATCATAGGAAATGATATTTTTATGAGTGGCGCAGCCAGGAGTGCAAATATATTTTTCTATGATCACGAATTAAAATCGATATTCTACCAAATCCAACACATTTTCTATTTATTTTATGCTTACAAATGATTTTTTTTGTATTTTTGTCAATATCATTGACAATATCATTGCCCGTTGGGCGCTCCTTGTGTATTTTGAAAGGAAGCTCATCCGTATGTTTTTATAAACATCAATGCAGAGTAGTCAACCTTGGTAAAAATGCCTTTATTTTGGGGTCACAATGGATGGAGAAACCAAAGATATCTAAAAATAGTTCCGGTAAAACAATAAAAATTATCGATAATTTTCACTGTCATTTTTCACTGTTTGAAACAGTGAAATATCAGTTTTAATTCACTGATATTTCTCCATAAACCATCGGAAAGCATAAAATAAAAAGTATTCACGACATATGTAATGAGTAATTATGAACAACAAATAGCTATTCGTTGAACACGTTGGTATTCTTGCATGATTTTAACTATATTAAATGTAAGAACTTTATTATGTTATACTCACATTCGGATGTGCTAGCGCAAATACTTACGTATTGTTTGATAAAGCTTATGGTGTTCTTAGCCTGTTCTTATATAAGCATGAACCACGCTAGAATCTGAATAGACACTTGTTTCCTTGTCATCAAAGTAAACTTCTATAAATGACTCAAGAGTATTAAATTTGCTATACCAAGTTAAATGTAGGAATAGGTGTATAAATTGCCCGTAAATTGACATTAAATTGCGTTGATATTTAAATAATATTAAATTTTAAAAATACATGGGCGAATAATACTTACTATAGTATACGCGTGTTTAATTGACGCCACGTCCTCTATTTCCTCGCTATCGGTTAATGCGTCCCCCCAATCCACCGTGCACTTGACGCTGTTATTTTGTGTTAACCTCTATCGTAATAAACAAAACTTTAGCGACTAGAAGTAGAACTCACAAATGCATACAGCATAGAACAATATGATGTGCTCTGTTATATTTTCCATTCTTTCTTAGACAATCCTACGCAAAGACAGGTTAACCTTATCTAACCTCGTTCAAAATACTTGGTTGTCATAGAGCCAGGTCGTATACAAACAGTGTTTTTCCCATGTAAGATCGTGTGTTTCACATTAAGTTAGTTATATTGAATAACGTCACTGAACTTATCACACATTATTCGTTCTTAAATACATTAAATCTTAGTTGGCGCATGAATTACGTTGTTTCTTAAAAAAATATATGTGTACACACCTATTTTACTGCAACCGCATGTGGTACTGACATCTATATTAGACTCTTGCCTCGTGCTCGCCTTATTTAATTTACTGTTAATTTACTGAACCGGTATCACTTCGTAAGGGACTGGTAAGTAAAAGGCCATGTACAAGATATTATCTACGTAACACTACATGATTTGCTATACTATATTACAAATAGGTACCCAATATAATGATATACTTAAACAATCTTTTTTAACTTGCTATGCTTTGTCATGTTAAATTAACATACTAACGGTTGATATAAATAAACATATGCCATTTCATGCGAATAAAAAAAAACTTTATTTTACACCATGCTTTTTTATGCTTCAAAACTATATGCTGTGCTATGCTATGAATAATATGCTATGCTTAGCCCCTATAATATCTACTCTGATGCTTTGCTATCCTTCATGCAATGTATTTATTTGCACGGACGTACTATACTAATTTATGATATGATATTATGTACATGCAACGTATAATTTGTTTATTTAATACCCTAAAAGAGCAATGCATACGTGCAATGATCATTATTAAACTGATGACTTCTCCGCTGGACCCGTGTGAGGCAATTAAGGTGAGGCATTAATACTTAAAGCGAGATTATACGATCATTTTGTCAAATATTTATTAATTTATATAAAATGTGTTAAAACCTTATTAAACATGTATTTCAATATAAAATGACATAACAGTAAAAACGAACATGTGTCGAAAAATGCGAAATAAGCCAGATATTTAATTCTGAAATCGAAAATGTCTGTACAGTCAAATTCGCCAGCATGTATATCATGCATGTACGATGTGAATCTAAATTTAGTTTAACGGTTCATTTTAAATTCATGCAACGATAACATATTCAAACGACACACAAACACTAACTAAAAGACGAATGCTTCGGTTATTGAAGGAAAACATGATCGAAATATCTTCGTCACAATCGGCTCACGGCTCTAATTTGTCTTTGCTGCATTTTATAAAATTCGTCTTCAATGTATAATTTTTCTTGCCTATTTTGTGTTTTTATAACATATTTTATCAATATATATTACAATTTAACACATATAAAAAAATCGTATAATATCTCTTTAATATAGAACTTCAGAAATGCAGAACAAACCAGGATACATAAGTGGAACTGACCATGACAACAGCATTCGTTACAAAACAGATCGGTAAAATACGTTCATGAATTAACCATGACAATAACATACGTTACAAAACAGATCGCCAAAACACGTTAATGAACTTCCACATGAACCTTCCATGAATTATGGGGTCGTATTCCAGAAGCATCTTCAGTTAAATTTTATTCTTTTCCTTAAATTGGGAAATTTTCTATTTTTGTTTCATTTCATTTTGCAATAGATTGGCATCAAGATATACATTTAAATAGCATCATTATGCCAATGTTATTTTAGGAATAAAAAACATGAGTTTCCTTATTTAGTAAAGAAAACCATAACATTATAATTTTGAACTTAAGTTAAATTATTAAAGAAATGACTTAAGATTTTTCTGGAATACCACCCCTGACCAGTGGCTGTTGAGAAACTGGACGGACGAGACAAAACAACGGACGGAAGGGGCATAAACACGGAACCATGTGATCCTTTTCACTCTTTGCAAGCCATTTAATAACGATACCTTCAAGGTAATCGTCAGTTCCACCAGCTTTAAGGACGTTGTGTTTGGATTCGTAAAGTTCATCTTGAAGTATTCACAGTTGAACCCTGTTTAAACAAAATACGCTGCTCAAAAATAGATAAGTACCGCAAACTAATAAATTATGAATCACTTAAATTAGCATAAACCAAAATAGGTTTCTCATAACGTATTGTTCTTTTAATAAATTTATGTATGTTATTTACTTAATGGAAAAACACACGAGTGTTGCACGCGCAACACTCGTTTTATAACAAGCAGGCTGCGGCCAATCGTTTTTTATATACTGAACTCATTTAGCAATTGAATAAATGACAGAAACCTCAAAATCCGTTTGACAATTATGATTCAGTATGATGCAATGTATATTTATTACAAAATTATGAAAAAAACTAAGGTTAAAAAAGTAAAAGTACTTAAGGGTCAGACCCAATTGTTAGATTGGTTGGGTTTGAATATTTTTTCGTTTTTATTTATTTCAAATGTCAATTCTAGATCTAATTCTGCTTGTAAAAATCCGTTTCAATTTATTCAACTGTTGCTTGTTTTAGCATTGTTCAAACTTTTGTTAAGCTCTTCTGTTTTTCAACACTCACTTAAAGAATAATTTTACGGTGGCTGAATGTATTCTTTTAGAATATCACTCCTATAATAATTCCCATTTGCCTGGTTTACTCGAGAGGAAATACTGTTAACCCATTTATGCCTAGAAAAAAGGCCTTGGCAAACAGCGTAGACCCTAATGAGACGCCGCATGATCATCTAGGCTGTTTGCGTAAAGGATATTTTGTAAGAAATATTCTAAATATAGAAATAAATATACTAGACATCCCTAATTTTGAAAATAAACTGATCCAATTTAGAAAGATGGGAGAGTCCACTCGGCATAAATGGGTTAAATGACCGATGTATATAGTGATGTTGAAGTTACTGCCATCGGTTTAGTTTTGTTTTAGCAGAACATAACTCAATACTATTATTTTCTGCAAAGCATTACTCGAAACGTATTGAATGTGTTGAATGTATTTGAATACAATTTTATATCCATTAATGCCTTTAAAAGGTAGTGAAGAATATCTGCTTGTCCATAAACTTGTATAGTCACATAGTTAAGTTAAGAGAATAATAATTATTACTCTCCCTTCAGTATGTTTGGAGTTGTTGCCCTTGTTACTGTTTGTGGAAAATCAAGCTCATAGCGCGAATTTTATTGTTCAAGCAATAACTAAACAGGTAGCAAATATAACCAAATGGTGGAAGACAGTGAGAATATGTAATATTGCAAGATGCATAACCTTTTCGGATATTTATCGATTAATTTCCATTTGTTGAACTATTTTTGCATTAGTTTTTGTAAAGATCTTATTGTGACAAAAACAAAAAACATCAAGAAATTACATTTGGCTTTGCAGTTAGTGAATACGATGCGCTTTAAAAACAAACCATTACCAATCTGGCATTCGACACTTACAGTAAGTGAAGGTGTTCTTTTCTTAATTGAACAAGAATGACTTTGCTACATAATGTGCATCCCTATGCAGAATAATGTGCATCCCTAAGCAGAATAATGTTAATCCCTATGCAGAATAATGTAAATCCCTATGCGGAATAGTGCACATCCTTATGCAGAATAATGTGCATCCCTATGCAGAATAATGTACATCCCTATGCAGGAGTTTACATCCCTATGTAAAATAGTGTACATCCCTATGCAGAATAATGTACATCCTTATGCAGAATAATGTGCCTCCCTGTGCAAAATAATGTGCATCCTAATGCAGAATAATGTGCATCCCTATGTAGAATAAAGTACATCCTAATGCAAAATAATGTGCATCCTTATGCAGAATAATGTGCATCCTTATGCAGAATTATGTACATCCATATGCAGAATAATGTACATCCTTATGAAGAATAATGTTCATCCCTATGCGAAAAAATGTGCAATCCTATGCAGAATAATGTTAATCCATATGCAGAATAATGTTCATCCCTATGCAGATTGATGTGCATCCCTATGCAGATTGATGTGCATCCCTATGCAGAATAATCTACATCCTTATGCAAAATAATGTGCATCCCTACGCAGAATAATGTACATCTCTTTGCAGAATAATGTACATCCCTATGAATAATAATGTACATCCCTATGCAGAATAATTTGCATCCCTATGCAAAATAATGTGCATCAATATGCAGAATAATGTTAATCCCTATGCAGAATAATGTACATCCCTATGCATAATATTGTGCATCCCTATGCAGAAAAATGTACATCCTTATACATAATAATGGGCATCCCTATGCAGAATAATATTCATCCCTATGGAGAATAATGTACATCCTTATGCAGAATTATTTACATCCCTATGCAGAATAATGTTCATTCCTATGCAGAATAATTTGCATTCCTACGCAGAATATTGTACATCCCTATGCAGAATAATGTACATCCCTATGCAAAATAATGTACATCCCTATGGAGAATAATGCGCATCCCTATCTAGAATAATGTCCATCCCTATGCAGAATAATGTACATACCTATCGAGAATAGTGTGCATCCCTATGCAAAATAATATATATCCCTATGCAGAATAATGTGCATCCATATAAAGAATAATGCGCATTCCTGTGCAAAATAATGTGCATCCCTACGCAGAATAATGTTCATCCCTGTGCAGAATAATGTTCATCCCTGTGCAGAATAATGTACATCCCTATGCAAAATAATGTGCATCAGTATGCAGAGTAATGTTCATCCCTATGCAGAATAATATGCATCACTATGCAGAATAATGTTCATCACTATGGAGAATAGTGTGCATCCCTATGCAGAATAATGTATATCCCTATACAGAATAATGTATATCCCTATGCAGAATAATGTATATCCCTATGCAGAATAATGTATATCCCTATGCAGAATAATGTATATCCCTATGCAGAATAATGTATATCCCTGTGCAGAATAATGTATATCCCTATACAGAATGGTGTGCATCCCTGTGCAAATAATATATATCCCTATGCAGAATAATGTATATCCCTATGCAGAATAATGTATATCCCTATGCAGAATAATGTATATCCCTGTGCAGAATAATGTATATCCCTATACAGAATGGTGTGCATCCCTGTGCAAATAATATATATCCCTATGCAGAATAATGTACACCCATATAAAGAATCATGTGCAGTCCTGTGCAAAATAATGTACATCCCTATGCAAAATAATGTACATCCCTATGCAAAATAATGTACATCCCTATGCAGAATAATGTGCATCCCTATGCAGAATAATGTGTTAATCGATTGATGTTGATTATTTTTAATTTATAGTTTGAGTTATACACAAACAATATCACAATGTATATATTTATCATATTAAGTGAAGTGAAAAAACGGTAATAACATGATAAACATTTTTAAAAATAGCGTTAAGATTCGAATATGTGAATCATGAGTTATAGTATCGAACAGTATACCTATGCAAATTCCCCTATTAGTAAGGCTATATATTCATCCCACTGCTGTATCGATAAGCCTGCTATCATATTATCGAGTTCACATAACATTTTATATAAGACACTTCAAGTACGGCATCACGTAATAAATATAGCTCACCCAAGACAGAATGTAACACCATTAACTACCGTAAGAAATTAATCCTTTGGCACTTGAGAAAGAGAACTATACACTAATAATGTCACATAAATGATTACTCGTTTGTTTAAATACAATGTTTCTACCGAGTTGATAATCATGCAACTACGACGTGTGTGGGACTTGTGGTTGATGTGTTCCATTAACACTATTGTTTGGTCAAAATTTGATTTTTAAATACATACGTTGAAGTAATAATGTGTTTATTCTAAATTTAACTTACTTTCTGCTAATACCACGAAGGGGTCCGCTGCTGAACTCATAAGAAACAGTTTTTATGAACATTTCAAATTTCTGTTGTTTATAAACACGGGTTAAATTTCAGTGTTGCCAACTAAATGTATTCAGAGAGTGCCTCTATGTATTGTATTGTGTCAGTATACAAATATCTGGATGGGTTAATCTTAAACATTTTACTGTCTCAGTTTCGCATTTAGTGTATTATAGCTATTAGCCAGATTATACACAATATGTACTACAAAATATAAGAGGTATTCAGTTAAATGCATTGTTTTCAGTATTTTTGGATTAAAAATGTAGGACGTAATTGGTTATCGACCATTTAGAGTATAGTAATATCATGTGATTATTTTCATTATGTTATTTTTCAGATATGCGATCGATTCCCTTGGTGAAAAATTTTCAATAATTGAGAACACAAGAAAATTCAGATTTGAATTCTGAGTCATTTACACACATGCTAAATGTCCTCTGCTGACCTCTCTCTATAAACGAGATTTTAATGGCAGTGAAAGTTATACCAAAACGGGTAAGTACGCAGTTGACTTTGATCGAGACTCCTAACCATAACATAACCCAATTGTATTACACATTAACTGTACAGTTTCTATAGTTAAAAAAATTATAATACCAATAAACGATAATACGCACCATTTTTATAAAATATAAATGGGTGAACTGAACAGGTAATTGAACAAAACTCGTGTTTTTATATCGCATGCTAACAGTGTATCTAGCTACATAAGGAACATTTTTTATGTATTTTTAATAAATAAAGCAAAGGTTAGAGTTTGAGAGTCAGTCTGATTTATACATGTTTTAATAATTAAACCTTGCGACGTTAAACGAAAAGATCTTGTAGAATAAAGATCAAACTGTCCACATTGTTTTAAATATTAAAAACGAGTATGGCACGTTACAAAAAAGAAAATATAAAGAGCTGTCTCCATCGGAAGACATATACCCCAAAAAACGCTTTTTTCAAACCTAAACGCAGATTTCGAAACCTAAACGCGGACCCTAAGTTCAAGGTCAAAGAGGTCAAAATGTGTTTGCGTATGGAATGGCCTTGTATATATACACATGCATACCATAGAAGTTATGAGCATTTTTGAAACCTAAACGCAAAAGTGTGACGGACAGACAGACGGACAGACAGACGGATGGACAGTGCGACTGCTATATGCCACCCTACCGAGGGCATAACAAAAAATTAGTTTTGATAGAGGACAATAACATTCCAACATGCACAACTTCATAACGTAAGGAAAAAACTCTTTTTTTTCGATGATTCAAGGGCCGTAACTCAGGAGTGTCCAAGTCAATTTGGCTGATTATCGAACTTGACCTAGATCTTATGACCTTACACATTTTCAAGAAGTGTGGCGAAGATCCTATGAAATATGCTCAAGTTATTGAGCGGAAAAGAGAAAAACCGCAATGTTTCGATGATTCAAGGGCCGTAACTCATGAGTGTCTGGGTCAATTTGGCCGATTATCGAACTTGACCAAGATGTTATTGCCGTACACATTTTTATGAAGTGTGGCGATCCTATGACATTTGCTAGAGTTATTGAGCGGAAACCAGATAAAACCCAATTTTACGATGATTCAAGGGCTGTAACTAAGCAGTGTCTTGGTCTTTTCGGCCGATTATCGAACATGACCTAGATATAATTGCCTTACACATTTTCATGAAGTTTGGTAAAGATCTGATGACAACTGCTCGAGTTATTGAGCGGAAACAAGAAAAAAAACAATTTTACGATGATTCAAGGACCGTAACTCAAGAGTGTCTGGGTCAATTTGGCCGATTATCGAACTTGACCTAGATGTTATTGCCTTACACATTTTCATGAAGTTTGGGGAAGATCTGATGACAATTGCTTGACTTATTGAGCGGAAACTAATCCGGACGGACTTACTGACTAACAGACTGACTAACTAACTAACGGACGGTGCGATTTTAATATGCACCCAGAACCTATGTTCTGGGGGCATAAAAACAAATGACAAGAAAACGAAACCGAATTTGTACATTTTGTTTGCAAGTGTAGGGAAGAACTATTATAATTGTATCCGCTAATGATCCTGATATTGTGTTGTTGTTGTTTGTTTTCAGACAGATGAAGACATCGTATATTTTAATTCAGGATTATACTTATAATGGAGAATTATACGTTATATTTCAAATAGGTATTATTTGCGTTTTACATTATGTGATACATAGGTATAGGTGATACATGTATTAAGGAAATTAATTATACATCCAAGATCGTAATTTTGCAAATATATTTGCAATGAAGTAACACTTAATATGAATGATATTAACTCATGAAGATTGGCGGAAGGTGTAAAATGCTTGCCATTAATTGTTTTTTTATACACGTCTTTTAAATGGCCATTTAACATTTCCAGTTGTTGAAATAAGTTTTATTAGTGTTAGTTTTGTTATTCAAATCATTCTTGAAACTGCTGATGTCTCATGCATAAAAGCCTTCACACAAATATATGAATTGACACATTGTTACCCAACTATTCTAGCTGTAGTCATGGTGTACACACCAGTCTTACCTGTGTACTAACACGAAAGGAATTGTGGGTGCCACTCCTTTTACGAGTGAAAAGTGAAAGCGAAAGAAGGTCAGGTAATCGTGCTTCTGATAATCGCCATCAGTTTTAATAAAGATTCAAAATCACATTTAAACAAAATTAAATAACATTTCTGTAAACAACATTCCGTTTTAAACACACAATAAAAACTATTATTCGTTCATTATTAACATTTTCATAACTACGCAGAACTACTTTGGCGGAAGCATTATTCCCCTATCCAGGGAAATGTGATGCGTCTTAGAATAGAGGTGACAATAACGTAGTTACGTCACCATTTATGTATAGAATGAGCTGTAGTTTTTTTGTTGCCGGTGTTTGATAGCGCGGTCACACTATCACATTTAATAATAAGCACACAGCTAAAAAAGTGGACAATATATTTGTTATACGAAATTTACATGTATTACTGTTCATTATGTTTAATAATAATGATATTGCTTGGCACGGTGGACGGGTTAATTGTTTCTATTCATACCAACACGGCCGTTTACATCGATATAATTGCTGTTCAATAATGACGTATGTGAATGAATGGTCCCTACTTAAGGTATTATTTATTCAGCGCACCCGTATAGTCGCTTCCCGAACACATTCTTTTACCTAGACCGGTCTTCAATAGGACCCTCAGAATTATTAAATGTTTCGCGTCATTAAACATTGGTTTAATTGCAACATAGTTCCACGGCTATGCTGGAAGGCACCCCAAGGACATTTCTACAAAACTATTTCTGGTTTTACAATTGATTTAAGAACGTTTTCCAATGATTAAAAAAAGAGTCAAGACCACCTTGAAAGTAAAACATTCTGAAATCAGATGATTTACAAGATTTTATCATATAAATTTCAACATTGTTGTGTTTAGGTCATTACCCGATTATTTCTCGTGATGATAACCTTTTAAATACCAAGTCTTATCAAGTTAAAAGCTCTCGATAAATCGCTTCTTTTGAATATTCTTTGAACGTCGTTCATATATATCCGGTTCCAATGTACGAGTAAAGTGCTCGTGTCTTGAGTACTACAAATCCCTTAGTTAAACGAATGTACTTATAAAGGCTAGTGTTCTCAATAACGGTGTTACTAAATTTGATATCACACTCTTAAAGCTGCTACGTCATTTAGATTTTTACTTCGCTACTATACCGCTAGCAATAATACACATGCATAAAGTGGAAATTCATATACATTCTCATCATAGAGATTTTTACAGATAGGGTTATTAGTTAATAATTTAAGAAATAAACCATATGTTGGACGATTTTTCTGCAAAACTCAAACATGTTGTTAAAAAAAATACAAATACAAGTTTTTTAGCATAATGATGGTATTTAACCTGAGGCGAATATTATTTTATACGCGGTTCTATAGTTCTTTATATTTGGAACTGCATGTAATGCCATGATTATTATTGTTTAAAATATCGAACCCGAAAACGAAATGGAATTATTAATTTCGCCCATATGCTTTCTTCAAAAAACAGTAGAAGAGTTATAGAAATATAAACATGAAAAGTATCATATACTCACAGATTGTAGATGCCGGATGCAGTAACAGTGCGATGCACGTCATTACAATGTTGACGATAGAAGAAATCATGTTGATGGATTCATCGGTATCGAAAAGTCTGAAACATAAGTATCAATAAAAAACTTAAAAAAAAACTGCACAGTTTAATAAATTTAAATTTTATACAATTGTTAGAAAAGCATAGCATAAATACAAATTGCTTATTTCGGTAGAGTATCAATTAAGATTTATAGTCTTTGTTATTAATAAACAATAGTTTCGTCTTGAACTTATGTTTGTGTTTTTTTTTTGTCTAATCACATTGTCTAATCACATTGTCTAATGTGATAATGTCAAATCACTCTAATGTCTAATCAATGTTGTTTTGTCTAATCACTAATAAAAATTCATCGAATCGAACGCATATCAGCTCTAAAACTGAAATTATATGACAACAAATGTACATCTATCACTATGACGACTTCGATACAGGTATTCTTGATTATAGAAAAGACTTAAACGTGTCTATTGAACATAAAGCAAATGTGAGTTTCAGCAGAACACATATTTTTACCGGACAATTGTCTTTTTACGCGAAATTTGAAACCTATTCTTCTAAACTTCTATTTCGTGTTTTTTTTTAAATTCGTAAACGTTTATAAATATTGTGCGCGTATGTTTTAGCACGATTTTGAAGAGATCGCGCAGTCATTCAGATTTCATTAAAATTCATATAAATTGGTATTGGGATATTTACTTTGAAAATTTACGAAATTCTGTGTTGTCTTGCAGAACCCGTGACCATGGAAAGACCAACGCATGACCATAGACGAACGTTGGTTGTGGTCATTCTTAAATTTGCCCCAGTTGATCGGCGATTAGCTGTCGACTGAAAGCAACCGGTCTGCAGACCCGTGTTGATCTATAGGCTATATCGAAGAACTTACATCTGTCGAATATGTTATAAATGTAACGAGAAATCCCTTACTGGTTGGATTCTTTTAGCATATATGAGTCGCGTTCTAAGAAAACTGGGCATAATGTATGTGCGTAAAGTATCGCCCCAGATTAGCCTGTGCAGTCCGCACAGGATAATTAGGGACGACACTTTCCGCTTTTATGACATTTTTCGTTTAAATAAAGTCTCTTCTTAGCAAAAATCCAATTAAGGCGGGAAGTGTCGTCCCTGATTAGCCTGTGCGAACTGCACGGGCTAATCTGGGACGACACTTTACGCACATGCATTATGCCCAGATTTCTCAGAAAACTACTCATATCTTGATTTCAATCGTCACGTTTTGTAACGTGATAACAATAATGAACATGCATGTTACAATCTTTGACTTGGCAGGTGTTATATAACCCCGATGGTCGTTAATAGGGTACGGGAACAGGTGAGACAATATCGCCGGTTACATCGAGTTTACCTCAGCATCAACATGTAATATCCACGGTGCATATACCACGTGACTTTTTAAGATCTGTGTTGGGCTGCGCCACTCGTGAAAATATTATTTTCTATGATCACTCGTGAATTAAAATCGATAATCCACCAAATCCAACAAATATCCTCTATGTAATAAATAAAAAGAAAAGATTATTTGAAAATAATAAACTTTGCGAATTTGAGAAATTTAAGCACGCCAAACCTAGGGAGTTTTGAAAGCATTTAAAACATTATAAGTATAGAAAGAGTAAGAACATTCCTAATGATGATTTTTATAACTATTTCTCGACTCTAAGTAATGATATTTCACAATGTTCAAATGACGTGGCAGAGCAATTTTGTCGCTCACGCAATTTTAATAACTGTGATGTCCTGTTCCCAGAACTTGATAAACCTTGATCACCACAAACAACATTTTAAAGGGGCCTTTTCACATATTTTGGCATTTTTTGAAGATTGTCATTCAATGCTTTATATTGATAAATGTAAACATTGGATCTAAAAAGCTGCAGAAATATATCAAGAAAAAAAAATTAAAAAATAAAGAACAAAAGTAACTCTCAGCAGGGCTCGAACCACTGACCACTGGAGTCTTGGAGTAAAAACCAATTAGACTGCTCGGCCATCCTGCCACGTATACATGATGGACGTATTTTGTACTTTATATAATTAATCTTCGTAGTTTCACAAAAGTTTACGACAACAACAGAACTCTCCAATTTTTTCAATCGTTTCGCGTTGCAATTCTTTCAAATTTTTAGGTTTTTAAATCGAGGAAAGATGCATATAATGGCTATATTAGAGCATGGTAAATGTTCAGTATTACTGTTTCCTCACAAATATCGTAACTAAAACGAAAATTTGCGAATCTGAAACACCTTTTTTAATATTGTCAATTTAACAAAACGTGAAAACGCCCCTTTAAATGCCGTTTGGTTTTTGAAATCAGGTTAAGCATGTGGCTATGATGATTTGCTGAATAAGCATTTTATGGAAAGCGTGAATATTTTCACTCCCGCTGAACTTCGTTACAATGAGAGGTGCGTCTGTACGACAACGCGATACGGCGTCGTAACTACAACGGTTACAGCGTCTTGACAGTTATAGACATACACACGCGTTTAGACAGGTTATTTCTTTGTTTAAACTTACACTTAAAACAGGATATGGCATTTATTTTCATTCATTAATGTTTCTTTACTCGCTACCTAAGCTATCGAGACATTTTCTAGCGTGAAATCATGATAAAAGAAAGAAGTTCAAGCAAATCTAATAAATTCGTTGTTTCTGGCTTGCAGTTTCTGTCACGATGATTATTTTCAATGATCTGTATCAAGTTCACTCTTTTACAAGCATGTGATGCCCATGTGTATACTATTATTGGTGATTTCTATCCGATTTTGCAAAAAAGTTGTAGCATGTCAACTCCGTGTCCATGTTACGGTATCTTCTCTTACGACTAAGACATGTTACGGTGTCTTCTTTACAGCGTTACAGCGCGTGCAGGAAGTCAAATTTAAAACCATGGTGATTTCGTTCCACGATAGTACCATTTTGGACGTGAGTATGGAGGTCGTCATTGATTGCAACAACAACGGTTACTAATTACCTCAATTACTGTAAAGAATTTAACAGGAATGTAGAAAATATTTCACACATCGAAAGTGGGGAATTCAATAACATATTAAGGTCATTTAAAAGCAAGACTTCATTTGGGTAATATTTATTTGTATTTCTTTATGGCGCTTTTTTAATCAATCAGTACTACAATTTTTTAAGATTTGGTACATTTATTTTTAGATAAAATAATAGTGAAAATATACAATTAAAGACTGAATTAATCTTAGAATCGCAAATTCATTAATATTTTTTTATATTTTTTTTTTTAATAAATCAGTACTACACTATTTTACAAGCCTTTGAACATTTGTTTAAGGCATTGCTCTAAATTGAAGATCTTCTATTATTATTATGTGGAAAGACGTTGTAGTTATGACGCCGTATCGCGTTGTCGTGCAGACGCACCTCTCATTGTAACGTAGTTCAGCGGGAGTGATTTTAGGATCTCATTTGTGTGATATATTAATTGCTATTTTAAACTCGGGGTATTTTCCTGATAAGTTGACCGAGGGGGTAATTGTGCGTATTTTCAAAAAGAGGGATACTGAAAATGCTAGTAACTACCGAGGTGTAACACTTATAAGCTGTTTGTCTAAGCTCTTTACCACTGTAATAAACATGCGGGTTGAATCTTTTTGTAACAAAAACAAAATTATTTCGGACGCTCAGTTCGGATTTCGGAAAGGGAGATCAACCGTTGATGCTGTTTTTATACTCTTGTCTGTAATCCAAAAATATCCTAACCATAATAAACGTCTTTATGTTATTTTTGTGAACATGCTTAAATGCTTTGATTCATTTAATCGAAATGCCCTTTGGCTGAAAATGTACGAATCCGAAATTCCAGGTAAGTTGTTAAGAATAATACGGGATATGTACATGTATCATAAAATAAAATCATGTGTAAAATCATGTTACACCTATTCCGATGTTTGAATATGCAGTTGGTTTGAGGCAGGGGGAGGTAATCTCGCCGATTTTGTTTTCATTTTTTGTTAATGACCTTGAACTTTATTTGCAAGTAGAACCTAATTCGGGATTATTATTAGACGATATTGTGTTAATGCTTTTACTTTTTGCAGACAATATGGCATTTTTTGCGAAAGCGCAAGATGAATTGCAAACCAATATTATTCTTGTGCACATAATGTAAGACATGGGGACTTTCGGTCAACACAGACAAAACTAAACTAGAGGGGCAGACTGAAGAATTAATGGTTGTAGACTATTTTAATTATCTTGGCACTGTTTTCAATTACGCAGGGAATTTTAAGGTGAATCAAGAATATTTAGCAGGTAAAGCTATTAAGGCATTAAACTAAACGTACTTTTGCAACATTTTAAAAAGAACAAACTAAAGCCAAAGGTATTGTGTCAACTCTTTTAATCATTGGTTGGCTCTATATATATCTATTCAGCAGAGGTATGGGGATTTCCGCAATCAAAAGAACTAAAGAGAATACACCTGCAATTTTGCAAACATATTTTAAAGCTTAAAACTAATACATCTAATGTGGGCGTAAATACCCTTTTTTTAGAAAGCCTTAAAGTTTAAAAATCGCAAACGAAAACACGTTTGCACTTAATCTAAGAAGCATTCTCATGCAAGTAATGTTTTAAACAGTTTATACTGACAATTTTATTTATAGCTAGAGCAGAACGTGTTCTGTGAAAAGGGGGTTAAATGCATGTGCGTAAAGTGTCGTCCCAAATTAGCCTGTTCAGTCCGCAGAGGCTAATCAAGGACGACACTTTCCGTTTTTATGATATTGTCTGTTCAAAGAAAGTCTCTTCTTAGCAAAAATCCAGTGTATACGGAAAGTGTCGTCCCTGATCAGCCTGTGCAGACTGCATAGGCTAATCTGGGACGACACTTAACGCACATGCATTAAACACCTTTTCACAGAGCACGTATATTTATGTTACCCAATCATACCTGCTTGTAAGTGTCAGTATTTCTTTTATTTTGTTTAGGATTTTCAAATAAATAGGAAATTGTACATTTGTTTAACAATTGTTAAACATTTGAAACTAAACTGTCGTGTAATTTATAACAATCATGCAGTGCTCGATTATGCACATTTACTTAGTATACTAGTTTTGCAGTCAAATATTCATTTTTTTGTACAAATATCGTACATTTGTTACACATCTTGTAGCATATAATAAAAATCTCCTCTCATTCACCATACACCTTAGTATTATATGTTTTAATTTTAAATTTAACACAATTCAAATCTTTGAAAAACCTTATCACTAATCTATAAGCCACTTATATGACTCGCTCTCTATAAAACTTTGTCAATTTGTGATCTAGACAATCGCTATCATTGCAAGAAATATATTTTTCGAAAGAAGTCTATCAAAGATCGATTACTGCTTTTATACACCAAAGTATGATATATTTATAGTCGGGCATGAACGAAAACATGGTCACTATCGTCCACTCTTTTGTCCTGGCTATGTGGTGATTCAACAATATGTATCAAATAATTGCTCCTTTAGTTAACAGCACTTCGTCAGACGGCGAAAGTGTAGAATTTGGACTGTTCTAGGGTCGTGGTAAAAGTGTTACGTTAAACCGTTTTGTCAGGCCAAAATTAATTTTTAATCACACTATTGATTTTGATTGCCGAGTTCCGAGTTGTAAGTTATTTCAAACGTATAAAGGTATACAGCGTGAGCAGACCCAACACATAATTCGAAAAGATGCAATTTAAAAAAGAGGTACGCATATACAGTGTTGATCGTAGCCTTAGTCAAAGTGCTGAGAGGTCAGATAAGTATGGTGATGCAAGATATTCATTTATTTTTAAAGTTGTGTAAGAATTTGCAAAGATCACCGTGAATCCAAGATTGCCCGATTGCTTCATTTGAAAGATGTTCAAATTGTCATCTTAAAAGCACCGACGGCTATTCTGGCTGCTTCAGATTGAAGCATATAAAAAAATGTATCTCTATTTACTTAGTGAAATGAGACAAAATACTGCCACCAAATACAACATTCGACGGATAAAAGAAGTATAAATCGTGTAAAAGTTGTAGCGGTCAGAGGTTAATTTTTCCTTACACATAATTGCAATTCCCTTCCTTGCGTTAGATGTGATATATTCAATGTGTGAGTGACAAATCAGGTGGATGACAAGAAATGCGTAGATGCTTTTGTACTGTGAGCCATGATATATTGCTGATTGATGCGTTACTTTAGATGATTGTTTTTTTTTCGAGATATAATGAGTGATTCTGCTTGCACTGGATTGAGTATTACAGGCCAGATGTTGGCCGTTGATGTCATATTTTAGATGTTTTCATTGAGGGATATGGATAACTGTCGACGATCAAATTGTATAAATTCGAAATATTTGTACAGTAAATAAAAGGCCGCAGTACATTAAGTGATATAAACTGTTCAAAGTTATGATGAAATTAAAATTGTACTGACGGAGACTGAATAATAAAATAAATTCAATAATAAACTAATATAAATAATAAATGAATATAAACATATAACGAATAATTACTATTGATTTAGTCTATCTTATTAATCGATAAAAAAATGCTCAAGCTTCGATTCCAATGGCATATCATTTATGAAAGTGTTCCGCTGAAGTAGATACATGCGTGCACAAATAATTTTGTTTTAACGGTAACGTGTAATTCCACACATTGTTTATGTATATATTGAACATATATTGATAATTTATCAAAATTGATATTTAAAAATAATTAGAGGTTTTGAATCAGATAAATTGTAACGTATATCGGTTTGCCGTGAAGTAGTGGATATTGTGTCCGCCTAGCGACTGGGAGGGTCAGAGGATCGATCCCCATTGTGGAGGAGCTGTTTTAAACTCGCCCGCATACACAAAGTCCTGGTTCTATCCATTAAACGGACTCGGAGGCTTTTCAATAAGCATTAGACTTTCGATACAATCAAGCTAAAATAAATAGGTTGAAACTTGATATCAGTGCCACAGAAATTTATTGAGCTTTAAAACATTCACGATGGAGTTTTAGTGAATTCAAATATGTTTCAATCGTTTATGAATGGAAAACACGGCTCTTTTTAGAATTCACATGGGAAACATTAAGATGTATTATTCATTGAACCCATCTGAACTCGTTCAAATGAATCTCAAAATAATATGATTGGCCACAAAAGAGAAGAAAAAGGTTATTAGGAGTTATAAATATTTTATTTGCTTTGCTTTCAGATGTTAGAAACCGTAATGCCAATGATTTGTAAAAATCATTATTAAATGGTTATGGCATTAGTAATTGCTCTTGTGATAGTAATTACAGTAATGTTACTATCAAGAAAGTCCACACAAAATAAGTTGTTCGCGAAAAAACTAGAAGCGAGCGATCGAAAGAAAAATACAACTATTTTATTCGAGTTTCACTATAATCAAAAACAGAATAAAAACATTTGAGTCGTGTTCTAAGAGAACTGGGCATAATGCATGTGCGTATTGTGTCGTCCCAGATAAGCCTGTGCAGTCCGCACAGGCTAATCAGGGACGACACTTTTCGCTTTAATAATATTTTTCGTTTAAAGGAAGTCCCTTTTTACCGAAAATATAGTAAAAGCGGAATGTGTCGTCCCTGATTAGCCTGTGTTGACTGCACAGGCTTATCTGGGTCGACACTTTACGCACATGCATTATGCCCGGTTTTCTCAAAACGCGAATAATTTGATGTCCATATTAATTGAACATTGATCTGCCAACTATATTCGGAGCTCTATATATTGCCAATTAGTAAATATTCGTACAATCATCTGGCCCGGTGTTTGTCCTTGACTTAAAAACGACCCATGACAAATGCCAGGGTGTATTTCCTACTGTCAGTCATTTAAGACAAATATATAGCAATATAATTTGTTTCATTAGTTCTGCAATTTTTTAAGTTTGTTGTTGCCTGAGATACGACTTTTTCTTTTATTTTTATCTGTTGATTTCCTGCAAAGTTTGCCTCTGTACGACATCATCATCATCATCATCATCATCATCATCATCATCATCATCATCATCATCATCATCATCATCATCATCATCATCATCATCAGCAGCAGCAGCAGCAGCAGCAGCAGCAGCAGCGGTAGCAGCAGCGGTAGCAGCAGCATCACCATTATCATCATCAGCAGCATCATTATCATCATCATCATCATCATCATCATCATCATCATCATCACCATCATCATCATCATCATCATCATCATCATCATCATTATCATCATCATCATTTAGTGACAGACAATTTAACTAAATAAAGTTCACCGTTTACCTAACATTTTGAGCTTGGTAATTCAAGTCATTGGACAGAATGCCAGTAATATGTGTAATATATTACAAATGTGTTTTTGGAGTCGTGTATATTCATCCATATAAATATAGTTCATTGGACGTATTTGATATCGAATTTGATGAAAATCCAGAAACTCTATTTAGATAGAAAGTCTTGTTCTCATCCACTACTATTATTATTTGGTTACAGAACACCAAAAACAAGCATCAAATGATTAAAACTGGGATCACCGTCTTTGGTCTTAGAACGGTCAATGCAAAGCGTTGGGGTTTAATTCGTTTCGACGGCTAGCCGAACCTCACACTTAACTCAGAATTGATCACACACAAAAACGTGCGTCTCAATCTCAAGTTTTGTTAAATAATAATATTGAAATTTAGTGGCTGCACTAGTTTTATTTCTTGTATGGATACCTAATGATAAAATATGACATTTCTGCAGTGAAATAACAGCAGTGAAAATAAACAAATTCTTATTTTCACCGGTAAAAATAACACATTTTCGGAACTCCTTATTCTATTTATAAATTATCATATCAAGATTGTTTAGGTCAGGAGTGAATTAAAATCGGTATTCCACAGAATCCAACAAATTGTCTTCTTATGTTATGCTTTTTCACCGTTTATTTATATTTTAAAAGAGTTTAACTGGAGAATTTCGCTGGAATAGTGACGTCGTTTCGTCGAAATATGACGTCATTTTATGTTTTGAAATGTATTGAGGCACGCCACGGGAGAAAGGGTAACTTTTCAGCTAAAGGGAAACAGCTGTTAATTATCTTCTTGAAAAAGGGGCATACAAGAAACAGAAAATTAGTTCATGTCAGTGTTAGATCGTATGTTATTTCACTCGTGATCATAGAAAAATATATTTTCTATGATCACTCGTGAAATAACAAACGATCTTACACTGCCATGAACAAGTATCCTCTATTTATTTGATTTGTATTATTATTTGAGAATCTTTAAATTTACTATTGTGCGTTGCTAATTATGGACATACACAACTAAGCTTTGTAATTTGGCCTTTTACAACCTTGTTGCGGTTCCTTACGGGATTGCATGACGATTATCTGAATGTAGCAACTATATGATGCGCGTTCTCAAAAAAAAAATGGGCATAATGCATGTGCGTAAAGTGTCGTCCAAGATTAGCCTGTGCAGTCCGCACAGGCTAATCAGGGACGACACTTTCCGCCTAAATTGGATTTTTAATAAGAAGAGACTTCATTCAAACGAAAACTGTCATAAAAGCGGAAAGTGTCGTCCCTGATTAAATAAAGGTGAAAGTTCTGGGACGACACATGCATTATGCCCAGTTTTCTCAGAAAGCGACTCATATGATGCTATGTCTCGTTAGATTTTTCTTAATAAAGACTAGATGTAGTTGATGCTCGTTTTGGTTTAATTTAATCGTGCATTAGCAATGCACGGTTCTTGGGGTTAAGCTTTATTTAACATGGCTTAGAAAATGACGGTTTTGGCGCTCTGTTCTGTATATAACTATAGAGTAGTTAAAAATTAAGTAAATTAAAATGTTTTCTCTCATTTTATTTCATTCGAATTGTGATACTATGATGTTAATGCTTATGTAAACTTAAATTAAAAATGAATAATTATGAGGTCTTTAAAGCAAGTCTTTAACCCCACCCCTCCAAGCTTTTGAATTGACCGTTCCAAGGCGGGGACCCCAATTTGTACACATGTGTGCGTTTGTTATGTACAAGTTTGTCTTTTGGTAATCGGTTCCTTGCCCTAAATACAGGGACACAGTGTTAGCTTTTTCTCTCTTACTGGTGAAGCTGTAATTTCACTTTATGTGTAATTGGGATATCGAACATAACATTTTTCTGTACATAATGTCAATTTTATTAATTTTGGTTATAGGCTGTTATAGTTATTTAAGTTAATTGGTTTACATTTGGCAAATACAAAATGTGGCGTCGATATTTACATTGGCTTAAGTTACAAAATATCTGAGAGTGTTATAGACAATGATTTTTCACAATACGTAAAAGTTCGAAAAGTAAAATATTTAGATGTTATGAAATTTAACCGGTACAGTACTGTTTGAATATTTTGCATTGTATAACCCATTTATGCCTAATGGACTCTCCCATCCTTCTTAATTGGACCAATTCATTTCCAAAATTAGGGATGTCTAGTATATTTATTTCTATATTTAGAATATTTCTTGCACAAATTGCCTGAAGCAAACAGCGCAGACCCTGATGAGACGCCGCCTCATGCGGCGTCTCATCTGGGTCTACGCTGTTTGCCAATGCATTTTTTCTAGACGCTATGCATAAATGGGATAATGATGAAGCTAATTATAGAGATATTACTATTTTGAATTGTTTCGGTATTTACACCGAATAATTATGAATCTTGGTATTTGTTTTATCATAATATTTAAATTTTTACCAGCTGTAATAATTGTTATATTTCAAACAATTTCAGCTTTTTGAAACAATTTAACTGTACTATTTGGTGTGGCTAAAGATGGGCATTTCCTTTTACATACCCTTGTACTGCAAGAATACTTTCCATCCCAGATGAAAGATGTGTGGCTTTGAATCCCAGTGAGGGCTGCAGAGGATGATGCACTTTGAGACAAATGATTGTATTTGCCGAACTTTATTCATAATGTAACCAAATAAATGTGAACATTTCTTTAAACGTATGTGTGTTCATTTTTTTTACTTAAGCCAATTTAGCGGTGACGAAAAGAAGTTAATGAAATATGCATAAAAACTACATGGCTTAGGACGAATTATAGTTAATTTGAAATAACCATGTATTGTTGTTCCTCTTTAATAAGTACAGCTTCAAAGCCAGCATACAGCTGTTTCATTTCAAAGCGTCTTGTCTTTCAGGGTACTTTCTGATATAGCTTACACCTTTTCGGCTTTGTAGACTGACATCCCATTATCTCTAACATCATTGTACGCCTTTTCCAGTAATCTTGTATCATTTTGTCTTCTCTTCCGCTTTAATTTGGCGATGTTAGACAACTGCAAATAAAAGTATATTAATTAGAAACAAACAAGTAAAATAACCCAAGGAAAAAGCGAAATTTCACAATTATTTTTATTAACTTGTATGAAGTTTTAGCGAGTAATTGTAGTAACATGTCATATATGTAAACGGAATTTGCACTACCTAGTGACGTCGTTTACTATAGAATGTTTCAATTCTCTAAGATAGCTATGTTACAACCCGTTTTGTAATAAAAACCCGAATTGTTATAATTATAATCAAGTGGGTTGCGATGCATTATTACATTTCGGGTCGACAGTAACAACCCGTTTTGGAATAAAAACCCGAAATGTAATAAATTTTATCATGTCCATTAAATCAGAGATACAGACTTTTTTAGAAGTTATTTTTCATGTTTAAATTTGTTTTAGAGTAGGTATTGACTGTTCCCACGACCTTTGTTCTTATAGACTCCATCCACTAATCATGAATGTAATAATTTATTACAAAGTGGGTTGCGATGCATTATTACATTTCGGGTCGACAGTAACAACCCGTTTTGTAATAAAACCCGAAATGTAATAAATTTTATCATGTCCATTAAATCAGAGATACAGACTTTTTTAGAAGTTATTTTCATGTTTGAATTAATTTAAGAGAAGTTGGCTGTTGCCCCGACCTTTGTTCTGATAGACTCCATCAACAAATCATTAATGTAATAATTAATTACAAAGTGGGTTGCGGTGCATTATTACATTTCGGGTCGACAGTAACAGCCGTTTTGTAATAAAAACCTGAAATGTAATAAATTTTATTATGTCCATTAAATCAGAGATAACGACTTTTTTAGAAGTTATTTTTTATGTTTAAATTTGTTTTATAGTAGGTATTGACTGTTCCCTCGACCTTTGTTCTTATAGACTCCATCAACAAATCATGAATGTAATAATTTATTACAAAGTGGGTTGCGATGCATTATTACATTTCGGGTCGACAGTAACAACCCGTTTTGTAATAAAACCCCAAAATGTAATACATTTTATCATGTCCATTAAATCAGAGATACAGACTTTTTTAGAAGTTATTTTCATGTTTAAATTTGTTTAAGAGTAGGTATTGACTGTTCACCCGACCTTTGTTCTAATAGACTCCATCAGCAAATCATGAATGTAATTATTTGTTACAAAGTGGGTTGCGATGCATTATTAAATTTCGGGTCGACAGTAACAACCCGTTTTGTAATAAAAACCCGAAATGTAATAAATTTGATCATGTCCATTAAATCAGAGATACAGACTTTTTTAGAAGTTATTTTCATGTTTAAATTAGTTTTAGAGTAGGTATTGACTGTTCCCCCGACCTTTGTTCTTATAGACTCCATCAACAAATCATTAATGTAATAATTTATTACAAAGTGGGTTGCGATGCATTATTACGTTTCGGGTCGACAGTAACAACCCGTTTTTTTTAAAAAACCCGAAATGTAATAAATGTGATGAAGTCCATTAAATCAGAGATACAGACTTTTTTAGAAGTTATTTTTATGTTTAAATTAGTTTTAGAGTAGGTATTGACTGTTCCCCCGACATTTGTTCTGATAGACTTCATCAACAAATCATGAATGTAATAATTAATAACAAAGTGGGTTGCGATGCATTATTACATTTCGAGTCGACAGTAACAACCCGTTTTGTAATAAAAACCCGAAATGTAATAAATTTTATCATGTCCATTAAATCAGAGATACAGACTTTTTTGAAGTTATTTTCATGTTGAAATTAGTTTTAGAGTAGGTATTGACTGTTCTCCCGACCTTTGTTCTTATAGACTCCATCAACAAATCATGAATGTAATGATTTATTACAAAGTGGGTTGCGATGCATTATTACATTTCGGGTCGACAGTAACAACCCGTTTTGTAATAAACACCCGAAATGTAATAAATTTTATCATGTCCATTAAATCAGAGATACAGACTTTTTTAGAAGTTATTTTTCATGTTTAAATTAGTTTTAGAGTAGGTATTGACTGTTCCCACGACCTTTGTTCTTATAGACTCCATCAACAAATCATTAATGTAATAATTTATTACAAAGTGGGTTGCAAATCATTATTACATTTCGGTCGACTGGAACAACACTTTTAAAAAAAAAAACGGTAATTAAATATAAATTTGAGCATGGTCCATTAAATGCGAGATATCACAATTCAGCCAGACCTTAGTTCTTAATATTTGTTCATCATAAATCATAAATGTAAAAAGATAGTAACAAGTGGGGATGATACGAGGTTCTGTGAGAGAGCGAGAAGAGAGAGAGAGAGAGAAGAGGAGAGAGAGAGAGAGAGAGAGAGAGAGAGATAGAGAGAGAGAGGAGAGAGAGGAGATGAGAGACAAGAGAAGAGAGAAGCTATCTCTCTCTCTCTTCTCTCTGAGACGAGAGAGCTCTAGCTCTCTCGCTCCTGTTCTCGCTTTACTCAAAGAAGGCTCCTACCTCTCCTCCTTCTCCAGATGCTAAGACACAGGAAGACAGACAGAGAGAGAGAGAGAGAGATATAGAAGAGGAGAGATAGAGAGAGAGAGAGAAGAAAGAGAGAGAGACTCTAGATAGAGAGAGAGAAGAGAGAGAGAAGAGAGAGGCGAGACAATACAGACTCCCGACCTACAGACAGCAGACAGACAGACAGACAGACAGACATACAGACGACAGACAGACAGCAGACAGACAGAGAGAGATAGAGAGAGAGAGAGAGAGATAGGAGAGAAGATAGAGATAAGAGATAGAGAGAGAGAGAGAGAGAATAGAGATAGATAGAGAGTCGAGAGAGAGAGAGATAGATAGATAGAGATCTCTCTCTAGACTCTAGATATCTATGATAGATCTAGATACATATACATAGTAGAGATATAAGACCTATATATAGACAGAGCCAATACAGAGAGACAGTATAGATCGATAGAGATAGAGATATAGATAGATCTATACAGATAGATAGAGAGAGAGAGACAGAGAGACAGAGAGACAGAGGGGAAGGAGGGAGGGTGGGAGGCAGGGAGTCTCTGATGGCGTTAGCTATTACAGTTCCCAGGAGTTTCAACATTTCCTGGCTGAATGGGACATCAATCATGTTCAAAAGTAATACAATTTACAGTTAACTCTTTTAACATAAAATTAAACAAAACTGTCTGCCCCGAAAGTAAGTTCATTATTAACAGGGGCGAATATATCATACAATCCCCATGATTCAACAAATTGAGAGTGATTCAATCTTTTAAAATCAACAAAAAATCTTAATCTAAATAATGACAAAAACATAGTAAGACTATCGATAACTTTTAACAGTTTTTATGATGTTTTGTTTGATTTTGCAAATGCTAAATCCGAAATAGATAAGATCACAAAAACTGTTTATTTATATCCAACACTATCTGCTTAAAAAACAAACAAACTAAACATCTTTTCAGAAAAAGTGATTTTTGATTCTGAGGTCATATTTAACAAATATATAACAGTTCTATTGAGGGGACTACAAACGGAACATTCTATAAATATGTGCGAAACAGTTTTAATATTTTTACTGAAATAACAGGTTTAGATTTTTTTATTTTACGCTTTCCGGTGGTTTATAGAGAAATATCAGTGAATTAAAACTGATAATTCACATTTAAAACAGTGAAAATTATCAGTGAAAATGATCGATAATTTTCACTGTTTTACCGGCACAATTACCGCATTTTATTTAATGCTTTCCGGTGGTTTATAGAGAAATATCAGTGAATTAAAACTGATAATTTCACTGTTTCAAACAGTGAAAATTATCAGTGAGAATTATCGATAATTTTCATTGTTTACTGTGAAATGACGTCATTTTTTTTGACGAAATGACGTCATTATCCCAGCAAAATTCGTTAGTTAAACTCTTGAACAATGTATATAAACTGTGAAAAATGCATTAAATAAAAAGAAAATTTGTTGGATTCGGTGGATTATCGACTTTAATTCACTCGTGATCATAGAAAACATATTTATTCACTCGTGGCTGCGCCACTCGTGAAAATATTATTTTCTATGATCACTCGTGAATTAAAATCGATAATCCACCGGATCCAACAAATATCCTCTATGTAACCCCCACACATTCTTCAACCAAGAGCGAGAACTCTTCGATGAATATTTTATATCAACATACGGAGTAACTTTCCTTGAACATACATGTACACACTTTAATGTTATTTACGCTATAAATAGACTCCGCATATTTATACGACAACATGACATAAACAAATTGTGTCATCATATGATTATTTATTTATTAAATGATGTTATCGGTGTTTTTTTTCTTTTCACTTGATATTTGTTGCATTGTAAATACAAAAAAATGTATTGTTTAACGTTTGTTTTCTTGTGAACTATTTTATTATTATGTAAAATCGGTAATGCTATTTTGGGGCGCCCAAAGGAAAATTGGTTTGAACGGATTGGCAAAGGTATAAAAATATTAATTTGTGAGCATAAAATAAAAAGAAAATTTGTTGGATTGGGTGGAATATCGATTTTAATTCACTCGTGATCATAGAAAAATATATTTTCACTCGTGGCGCAGCCACTCGTGAAAATATAATTTTCTCGTGGCGCAGCCACTCGTGAAAATATAATTTTCTATGATCACTCGTGAAAATATAATTTGCTATGATCACTCGTGAATTAAAATCGATATTCCACCCAATCCAACAAATATCCTCCATGTAGTTCATTTCAGGTAAAGGTTAAGTTCAATTTTTTTTTCTTTTTCATTAAATTTATTTATCACATAATTGGGGTTTAAAACGCCCCAAGTATCCGCTTAAAAGAAATTAAATGAATTTATACAAGGTGACTTTAAATTATATTTAACAATAGTAGGAAAGAAGAAAACGAATTATTTCATAATTAATTGATAAACACAGTATTTTTACCGTCTGCACATTTTATGAATTAATAATATATAATTTGTAACAGTCTTTTCACGTCTGCACGTAGATAATGAAATAGATATTATATTGAATTAGAGAAATAGTAACGGTTTTAACAAATAAAAAGTCACCGACCTAAATGTATCGGATCTTAATTAGTGAAATGATGAAGAGGTTGTTTTATTTAATATAAATGCTTACAAATCACACTTCAAACAAAAAGAAAAAAGGTGCTCCCAGCGAACCACCCCAGGTCATGCCCGAGCATGACAACCCGAGTAACAGCCACTAACGGCCCCGCAGCTGCCATCCTGAAATCAGATGCCCCCCGTGATGGTCCGCCAGGAACATGTCAAGAAGTCTACAGCTGAAACCAGATGGTGGAGCTGAAGCACGTGAGAGCCTTCGGTACCACTCCTCACCCGCCCCAGCCCCACCATCCGGCCAAGCCGGAAATAATTATGTAACAATAAATGTATATTAACGAATAAATTTGAAAAAGCCTCTTTACTTAAGGAAAGGTTAGTCAAGTATCCTATGACCTACATGAATGAAAATGTGTTAATGGTATGTCGAACATAGTGATGAAAAATGAGTGATAATGAAATTCAATGAGTGAAATGAGATGAGCCCAACATAATATATGAAACAATCATTGAAATGATTCATAGGAATACTGATGATAAAAGAGATGATGCAATAATACAATTTACAATATACAATTCACAAAAACTTCTTCACACAAAATTAACACTGTCGCGTTCCCTCTCTGATCCAGGATGACAACCCGAGTAACAGCCACTAACGGCCCCGCAGCTGCCATTCTGAAATCAGAGAGAAAACACAAAACAGCAGAGAGAAACTTAATATACATATTTCAATCATAACACTAAATGTTAGCATAAATTGCAGGATTCAAGTCAAATCTAAACTCAACTTTTTTATTTGCATTAACGTCACAATAATTACCCCATATTAATTCAAATTTCTCAGATGGGAATCTTTCAAAATCTAATAAAATGCGATATTTTAATCTATAAATAAGTTTGCAAATAAGATCAAATGGACTAAACAGTTTTTTGTCAAATTTTACATCATTTCTAGTTCTCCAAATTATTTGTCTTGACTCCGACAGCAGAATTAGAAAAACATAATTAATTTCCTTATCATATGAAGGATCAACATTAAGATAATGAAATTGTTTGAGAGGCAGTTTATGATTGTCTGTAGTTAATACATGCATTAAGAATAATACGACTTTATTTATAGATGTAGAAATATAACACTCAACAAAAAAATGTTTCTGGTTTCGAACAATAAATGCATTTACTAGATCTTATCATATTTCTTGCAAAAACGTTCTTTCAGCGAATGCATTAGTAATACTAAATTGATAGAAATTCTTATTAATTTATATTATAGCATTTTAAATACAATTGAAACAATAAAAGGTACCTAATCTTGATGCATTATAATTTTTTTTATCCAGAATTGAACAATATTATTGAATACAAGTGTTTATAAGCAGAGTATACCCAAACATGTTGTTCAAGGGAGTTAATACAAAAAAATGTTTGCCCCACTCTATGCTAATAGAGGTCGGCAACGGTTAATCAAGGACGACTCTTAATGGCTATACTGGATTTTTGCCATGAAGAGACTTTCTTTAATTAAAAATATATATGCGGAATGTGTCGCCCCTTATTAGCCTGTACGGACTGCACAGGCTAATAATGGACGAAAATTAACACACATGCATTAAACCCCCTTTTCACAGAGTGAGACTTATTTGATTTAATCACTGTTGTAATTGTATTTGTACTCCGTGTTTAATGAAATGTAGTTATACTGTAGACTACTTGTGAACAATTTTACGAACAAGTCGGTCCTTTATATTTCAATTGCCTAACTTACCTCAGGATGATGAAACACATTTACATGTCATAATTGAAAACTATAATTTACGCTCGATGTGTACCAAGTGTGTACGACGTTAATGAAAACATAGCAGTAACCTCGAATACATGTATCTGAAAGTAACAGGCAATTAGTACTGCGTTAAGAATGGAAGTTTGAAAGATGCCTTCAGTGTGCGACTCATTTTAAATTCACGTCAAGGAAAACGTAACAATGCAAAAATTAAACAATTAATGATCGTATAATCAATTTGAAGCACCAATTAGAATTATTCGCTAGTCAATTCGCGACAACGTCGTGCAATCAATAGCTTTAAATAATATTTTATTAATATCGTTGTATTAAAACTTTGATATTTACAACCTTATCATAGTAAAAATTAACAACTATGTTTGCTTGATTAAGGCCCTGCTTTTGCTGAATCAAGGATAATAATAATATAACATCCTTACATTTAATTAGTGTTCATAATTATTTTTATAATGCAGAGGCATGTATAATTATACAATTAGTAACATGTGAAGTTTACATGAGACCGACTGCATACATAACTGAATGTTCACTGGCCCGACGTAATGTTTCACTAGACCTGAACAGTCAGTCTAGTAGTCATGGCGTCTGTTTTAGTACGATGTGTTCAATAAAACATATGAGCCGCGCTTTGTGAAAAGGGGGTTTACTGCATGTGCGTAAAGTGTCGTCCAAGATTTGCATGTGCAATCCGCACAGGCTAATCAGGCACGACACTTTCCGCCGAAACTTGATATTTGCAAAGAAGAGACTTTCTTCAAACGAATAATATCATAAAGGCGCAAAATGTCGTCCCTTATTAGCCTGTGTGGACTGCACAGGCTAATCTGAGACGGCACTTTACGCACATGCATTTAACCTTTTTAGAGAGAGCAAGGCCCATTTTTATTGTATGTAAACCGCTATGTAGCTAAGCTTTCTCAAACAGAAGATCAATTCATTAGTCTTCTACATATGTCAGTGTCAAATATACATTATTATTATATATTTAACTCAATTTTAAATAAAAATGGCATACGAAAAGGATAGAACTCGAATAACTCGTATGAATATTTCTTTTAAAAGTTAACTAGTCTATAACTAATTCTCTATGAAGAAGTCAATGAGGGGAAGGTTTCTGTTTTATTAACGTTATACACAAGAAAAGGCCTCATATTTTCTCAGGCGTGGTAAGATAATACATATTAAATATTATATTCATGATAATAAATTAATTTGATTTATTTGTACGAATTAATGTGTGTTTCACAGTTAATATCAACATTTTTTTTAATTCGTTGTGTTTCGCTAAGATGATCCACAGTGGAACACGCATTCTTGAATATTAAAAAAATACTTAATTAATTATACTTAATTATTCACATACTATTCTGTTTCTTATAAAATGGTTTTGGTACCTTTGACGCAGTAGCGGAAACTGTGGGTCTATTATAATATACCGATACTGACGTTTCATATCGGAATGACGCAGTTGTGAAACATGCCGCCAAGAACATTTAGTATTATACAATACACGTAGTATAAAATATATGCTGTTAACGCCACCATTTTTGTATGTCTATTAAAATAGATACAATAATATGTGAATCGTATTAACTATGATTATTATTTCCTTTTTCCTACTGTTAAAAATATTAAGGTGATCGAATGACTGTATTGGATAGAGTAAAAGTAATCAACTTGTGCGATTATTTCATATTATGTTGACTATTTGTAATGAAGAAGATCACTTCTTTGTATGATTTTTAAAACTTGAAAATGTAATTGTATTGTTATCATTATCAATTAGAATATTCTAAAGGTAATTGTTATGTCATCATTATCAATTAGAATATTCAATTTACATAAAAGAGACAGCAAACATAAGTTTAATGCTAAATGATTAAATAAATCTACTCATTATTTTTTGTAATTTAAGCATAATCATTACGTAATAATGTTACTTAACTAAGTATGTGTAATTGAACAATTTTGAAATTGTTAATTGTATCCAGCATTGAAAATATAATCGATCATTTAAACAATGAAAACTTTTTTTTGTAAATGAAATTCACCACCGAAATTATATATTCATTATGTAAATGACTTATTGATTCTATTCTTTGAATGATTTTGACATGTTTTTTTTTCTTTTTGTTTTGTTTTACCCAATATTTGAATACATCATTTTGTGTTGTACTTCTCAAATACATGTACCATGTCTTTGCTATCTCAAACTATCTAAAGGTAATTGTTATGTTATCATTATCAATTAGAATATTCAATTTACATAAAAGAGACAGCAAACATATGTTTAATGCTAAATGATTGAATAAATCTACTCATTATTTCTTGTACATTAAGCATAAGCATTACGTAATAATGTTACTTAACTAAGTATGTGTAATTGAACAATTTTGAAATTGTTAATTGTATCCAGCATTGAAAATATAAGCGATCATTTAAACAATGAGAACTTTTTTTTGTAAAAGAAATTCACCACCGAAATTATATATTCATTATGTAAATGACTTATTGATTCTATTCTTTGAATGATTTTGACATCTTTTTTTTCTTTTTTGTTTTACTCACTATTTGTATACATCATTTTGTGTTGTACTTCTCAAATACATGTTCCATGTCTTTGCTATCTCAAACACATACTGTGTTTAGGCTATACATTTGCAATATGCTATTTTATGCCGAATAAATGTTATGTTATGTTATGATATGTTATTTTGAACATAGAATTGACCAAAAAGGGCTTTTAACAGATTTTGGCAGGTTATTAAGTTTGTCATTAAATGCTTTATAATGATAAATGTAAACATTGGATCGAAAAGGCTCCAGTAAAAAATCAAGAATAAAATTAAAAAAAGGAAAAAAAGTAGCCCTCATCAGGGCTCGAACCAGTGACCCCCGGAGTCCTGATGTAAAAACCAATTACACCGCTCGGCCATCCTGCCAAGTATGTATGACTGACGTATTTTATACTTTATATAAGCAATCTTCGTAGTTTCACCAAATTAAACGACAACAACAGAACTCTCCAAATTATTCAATCGTTTCGCGTTGCAACGCTTTATAATTTTCAGGTTTTTAAATCGTCAAAAGATGCATATAATGGCTATATTAGACCATTGTTAATGTTCAGTATTACAGTTTCCTTACTAATATCATAACTAAATCGAAAATGTGCGAATCTGAAACAACTTTTTTCAATTTTGTCAATTTACCAAAACGTGAAAAGATCCCTTTAAGCAACAAAACCATATCAAGGGCAAATTTATCTGTCTTCAAATATATAACGAATTTTTCATACTAGTATATCCACTTCAATCATTTTGAATGTGAAAAATAGACAAATAAAACGACCTTATTATACCCCCACAAACGAAGTTAAGGGGGGGGGGGTATATAGGAGTGAACTTGTCTGTCTGTCGGTCTGTTTGTCTGTCGGTCTGTCCTAAAGCGTTTAAAATGGCTGTAAAACAAAAACTAACATACTTGTTAATAAATTAATTGTATTTACTAAAATATAACTAAAAAAACCACCAAATTCTGCATATATCCTGATACTTATTCCACTGATCGGGTGTGTACGTTGGTCGGGGTGTTGGTGTGTACGTTGGCCGGAGTGTTGTTGTGTAAGTTGGCCGGCGTGTTGGTGCGTACGTTGGCCGGCGTGTTGGTGTGTACGTTGGCCGGGGTGTTGGTGTGTACGTTGGCCGGGGTGTTGGTGTGTACGTTGATTTAGTATATTTTAACCTAAACACAATGATAACGAGCAGGTGATTTAGGTAGTTTATCTTGAATGCTCTGAGCTTTAATTAGTACATACGAGCGACGCGGAGAGTCGATAGCTGGGAGTATTATTGCAACTAGCGATTTAGGTACAAAGTCCTCAAATACGCCCCGTTTTATTGAGCAGAACGTATGCAGACAAGGATTTTTTAAGTTTGATGTAAATTTACAGGTAAGAACGGGTTAATTATTTTGTTCTACAAGTATCCACAGTGCATTTACGTGTTTACTTATATTTAGAAAATGAGCACTGTCTGAGTACAGACGACAATTTACTTACTTTGATTTGAACATTACGTTTACTCTTTTAGAAGTTAGTATACACTGTGTATTCGACGTAAAATTATGTCGAAGATTCGTAGGCTATCACAGCAATTATAAGGCTATTGTCGTGTATATATAACGGATATTTGTTGGATTCGGTGGATTATCGATTTTAATTCACGAAAGATCATAGAAAAAATATATTTTCTATGATCACGAGTGAATTAAAATCGATATTCCACCGAATCCAACAAATTTTCTTTTTATTTTATGCTCTTTTTCACAGTTTATTTACATTGTTTAAGAGTTTAACTAAAGAATTTCGCTGAAATAATGACGTACTTTCGTAAAAAATGACGTCATTTCACAGTAAACAGTGAAAATTATCGATGATTTTCACTGATAATTTTCAACTTTTAAAACAGTGAAATTATCAGTATTAATTCACTGATATTTCTCTATAAACCACCGGAAAGCATAAAATAAAAATAAATAAACTACACGTATGGTTTTTAAGTTTAATGTACATCGATAATAAATATATAATCAGGCAACTTGATAGTGCGCGTGCATGTGATGACGCTACTGCAAGTCGACTATGGCCAAAGTAAATAACTATTAAAATGACAACATTGCTCATTTCTTAAAGTCGACTATGGCCACAGTGAATGACTCTGAAAATGAAACAATTTTTCGTTACTCCAAGTCAAATATAGCTACAGTAAATGACTCTTAAAATGTCACCACTGTTCATTAATGAAAGTCGACTATGACCACAGCAAATGACTCTTAAAATGACACAATTGTTCATTACTGCAAGTAGACTATGGCCACAGTTAATCACTCTTAAAATGACACCATCGTTCATTACTGAAAGTCGACTATGGCCACAGCAAATGGCTCTTAAAATGTCCCCATCGTTTATTACTGCAAGTCGACTATGGTCACAGTAAATGACTCCTAAAAAGACACCATTTTTCAGTACTGCAAGTCGACTATGGCCACATTAAATGACTCTTTAAATGACACCTACGTCCAATACTACAAGTCGACTATGGCCACAGTCAATGAATCTTAAAATTACACCATTGTTCATTACTGTAAGTTGACTATGGCCACAGTATAAATGACTCTTAAAATGACACCATTGTTCATTACTGCAAGTCGACTATGGCCACAGTAAATGACTCTTGAAATAACATCATTGTTCATTACTGAAAGTCGACTATGGCCACAGTAAATGACTCTTAAAATTAGACCATCGTTCATTACTGCAAGTCGACTACGGCCACAGTAAATGACTCTTCAAATGACACCATCGTTCATTACTTCAATTCGACTATGGCCACAGTAAATGACTCTTAAAATGTCACCACTGTTCATTACTGGAAGTCGACTATGGCCACAGTATATGACTCTTAAAATAAGACCATCGTTCATTACTGCAAGTCGACTATGGCCACAGTAATGAACAGTGGTGACATTTTAAGAGTCATTTACTGTGGCCATAGTCGACTTGTAGTAATGAACGATGGGTGTCATTTTAAGAGTCATTTACTGTGGCCATAGTCGACTTGTAGTAATTAACGATGGGTGTCCTTTTAAGAGTCATTTACTGTGGCCATAGTCGACTTTTAGTAATGAACGATGGGTCATTTTAAGAGTCATTTACTGTGACCATAGTCGACTTTGAGTAATGAACGATGGTGTTATTTTAAGAGTCATTTACTGTGGCCATAGTTGGCTTGCAGTAATGAACGATGGTGTCATTTTAAGAGTCATTTACTGTGGCCATATTCGACTTGCAGTAATGAACGATGGTCTCATTTTAAGAGTCATTTACTGTGGCCATAGTCGACTTTCAGAAATGAACGATGATGCGATTTTCAGTGTTATTTACTGTGGCCATATTCGACTTTTAGAAAAGACTATAGACTATTTATAGTCAAGAACAATAATTCGATTTTAAAATAATCTTTAGTGGTTAAGGATGAGGTGTGCTAACGAATGCAATTTGAAATATTATTTTCTCACGCCGTGGCTAGACTTCTAGAAGGAAAGAACTGAAAAAATAGACTATTTGTTTTAAATGTATTAGTCCGTCGGTACCGTACATATTACGAACAAACGTATTCGCTTTTAAATGTAACTTAAATCTTTTGAACATCATGCACAAACTATTTAGCGTTGAACTGTTTTGCTGAATAAAAAAAATGTTGCGTAATTTGGTGTTTCACTGCCTTTTTGCAGACAATGGAAAAGAGACATTTCAGACAATGGAAAAGAGACGTTCCCGTGATATTGGACACTGTGTCTTTCTAGTGTCGTTGCCTACATTTAAAATGCTTTCAGCAAACTAGAGCAAATACGCAAACAGGTAAACTAAAGATTGTAAAATATCTAATTCACAAGAAGTAGTAGTAGTTATAGAAATAAGACAAGATGTAGTAGTAACATCAGAATGCTTCGTATTTGTTTCATTTGTAGTATGAATGTTATAATAATCATATTATATTTTGTTTTAAAATTAGGCGATAAATACTTTGGAAGCAACATGTTTTTATTACGTACGGTATTTTAATGTAATGTTTGTGGTCTTTCGTATTTTTGTTCTGTTTGTTGTTCATCGTTTCTGAACATAAATTGAATTCCAATTGAAAAAGACACTGAAACAATCAGTTAAAGATTACTTAATGTTTGAGCAATTTAAAAAAAAAGCTCTAAAGCAATTGATTATCAAAATATATTAAAACAAGGGTTTAGGATTTTTTTACATATAACCATGGGAACAAATAAACAAAACCTAGTAACCAAAGATAATCAACTTAAGCCTTATATGAGGTAAATTAACACGCATTTCGCGACATAGTCCAATTGATAACTTTATAGCATGAGTAAATAAAAGCGCTGAAGGCACTGAAGTTGTTCGCTATTGCATAATTTTAGACGCAACAGAGTTTTCAAAATTATGTTATAGCTTTTTATATCGTAAGTTTGAAATGAACACAACCCATTCAAATTTATATAAGGTGTGTCTTAAAGCACAGGTCGAGATGTGTGTGCACTGTTTATCCTCATATTTATGTTATAGAGATAACTTAGACAAAATGTGCGCATTACATAGGCTAATCAGTGTGCAAATGCTAATGTTATTTGACATGCATTAAGCCCCGGTTTCCCTGAAAGCAGCCTTAAACACTAGACTAGCCAATGTCGTCGCATAAGCTGTTAAACACTATAATTGATTACATACACACTACATAAACCGCTAAGTGATTTAAATGTTAACAGCGGGTTTAAAAAGAAGACAGTCCGCAAGACTACAGTGTACCAGTGGTGATTTATAAACATGCAGATGCGGTGGTTATCGATCCTAGCGTAGTAGAGCAGACCAGCATTCGTCGTCTGCATAATTTTACTGCAGGCAGTGCAGGCCTACAGGCAGTGGTTATCGTTCCTAAGCGTAGCTAAGAGCAGAACCACCAGTGGTTATCGTTCCTATCGTAGCTTGAAGCAGACTGACTTGCATAACTTGCTCTGTAAAAAAGTTCATGATCGTTAAATTACGAATCTTAATATGCAATTCAACTTGTATAGTTATTGAGTGAAAAAATACTGTTAAATTTTTATCCGTACTATACAATAATAATGCACATCATATCTACATCATATATCCCAATTGAAGTTGTTATCTTTATTTTATGTATAACATTCTTTCAAAAAGTATCATATATATATATATATATTTATATATATATATATATATTTATATATATATATATATATATATATATATATATATATATATATATATATATATATATATATATATATATATATATATATATATATATATATATTTTAATACATTTTAAATCTGCTGCTCTTAAACCACAAGACTCAGAAATGTTGTATTTAAGTTTTGAGATTATATAGTGGTATTTCACCAACAATATTTGAATACTGCCTATGTAGTAGATGTTAATTGTGAAACAATATCTCCCAAGCTCAGATTAAAGATGTATGATAAAGAACGTTTCATTTTCTCACGGTATATATTTTACATGTATTCTAAAACAATATATTTTGCACGTGTTTATGCGATTTTTAGCCATTTTAATGACAAAAAACGCTTGATTAGGTGCGCAATTTAAGAAACACTGCAAATTGTAATTCTTGAGATGCAGATAAAAGCTACACAGTTTTAATTATAATTAAATAATTACCAGCAATTGATGATTATGATAAAATGTATGTTATAAAAGAGCAATCTAGTGAAGGACCCACTTGTCGGGGGGAGGGGGATAGCTAGATCAGGAAAGCTTCGTGATCATGTTGTTTTTTGTGTTTTGTTTCATGCGCATGTGTACCTTGTGCGCTATTTTAAATATGCTTCACATGCGACATGTACATTGAATATTGGTTGACTATTTTTTATTATATATGTGTTATGTGTGTATGTTGATAAAATTACATGACTAAACGATCATTCTTATTGTTTAGTTTAGTATTATGTAACCTTCAGAGATTTTTACAGCCTCTTTTCTTTTCCAAGCACCGTCTTACATTTAAATAAAGCGTTTGCGGTCAGCAGTTTAGCATCACCAACCGAAACAGTGAAAACAATTAATACCATGGATTACTCAAAACCTGCTTACTCGAGCATCGAGGTCAGTCCCGTGCTACCTCGAGTTATCGCAGTTTCACTGTAATTTTTTTATGATATATATAATTACTTACTGGGCTTTATATTATATGTTTATCGACAGAAAGGTTTATACAAAAAGTAATACTATTATAAGATGACAGGTATTTTATTAATATAAAAAACTTCATTTTTTGAGTTTCATATGAGCTTGACGATTCTGGGTCCTGGCTTTTTAAATGCTACATATTTCTTGTTATTGTGCTTCAATATGTAATCATTGTAAACTTATTTAAACGAAATTCGACTTCTACGAAGGGGACAATTTGGGTGAACCCATTAAAACGGAATTCGAATTCCACGAAGCGAATAATATGCGCTTCACGGATGGAAGAGCTATTGAATGGATCTATATAAACACGCACTTTGTAAAAGGCTATGGCAAAGTTAGTGCAAAGATAAAGGCTGAGAGGTTCTAATTTAATACGGAGTTTACGGATTTTAAGGTATGTAGTTAAAAATTGACTGTATAGTATATATACATATCAATATATCACTCTCTAAGTATTTATGGTCACTGCTGAATCCTTTATTAAAATCTTACTTAATTCAACACACTATTTTATTTTCTTAACGAATTGATTTCGTTGGTAATTAAATATAATTAAATTTGTATGAAATCACAACAATAAAACACACTTTCGAAATTCAAGTTCATATATTGACGAATGGCAATATGAACGTTTTTTACAGATCTAACTATTTAAATAATTGTGTTTAAAATGAGCAACATAACACTACTGGTAAACATTGAATTGTATCCTTTAATAAGTAAAACCTTATCACGAATACAAACCTTTCGATTTTATTTGTTTGGTTTGTCTTGTGAACATCCTTTTAGTTAGTCGTAAATTGATGTATTTTAAGCTGTACCATAACTTTAAGTTTGTTAAGTAAACTGACGTTATAACGGTTATTATTGAAAATTATTAGTCATTAGGTCCTGCGATCATATATCTGCTTCAGCATTGTAATATGTATGTGTTGCTAATGACGATTCCGTCTGCGCACTAGCTTCAAGATGGTTTTTTGATATTTTAAATGACCTGTACAGTATTAAGTATTTGTTTTTACTTTGTAAACATGTTATAAACATTATTGTCGATTTGAGCTGCGGTGCGTTCGGTTAACTTTTATACAATACGCTTATTAATTAACCGTATGGCATCTTGAAATCACGTATATTGTCATGGAAGTTGTCTCTAAACAATCCGTTTTCTGCATGTGTTCAGCTCGTCTTTTTTATTGAGGCATTTGGCTGGAATCTCAAATAAACATAACACTACATTGTCTGTATGGGATTAAAAACCGGTCGAATAACTGTTGTCAATAGTAAATGTACATTTATCATACCACTACCATATCTATTTCTTATCAGCGCTGTAGCTGATTATATCAGTCAATCTCTGGAGGTTATGTATCAGATCAAGGCCTTCGGGCATTTATATCGGGAGCGGGCCGATCATGGAAGTCCGACCATGCTGTGCTGTATATTATTTGTTTATAATAACATACGGAAGAGCTGTGTCCGATGTCTATAATCGGCTCGGTGCCAATATAAAGGCATCAGGGCCTTAACCCAAGATTTAACGACCACATCAAATAAATAAACATATGTATTTACACAATAACATACGGCAGAGGTGAATCGGACGGCTATAATCGTCACGCAGCCGTTATAACGGAACAATGTCCTGAGTTATACGGCTACGGCCTATATGAATTATATAAGGCAGATGTATATGTATATAATATGTTAGGAACATTTTCTACTTAACCAAATATTCCGCCATTGTATTGGCATTCAAAACTGTATTTACTTTAAACTAAATTCGAACGAAGATATTTCTGTGATTAAACACATCATTTAAAGCTGGATTCTTTGCATTTGCGTTACAATAATTCTGAAGCAACGGTTTTAAATGTAAATTATTAGAAGACAAGTTTAATAAAAAAGCATTGACAATTAAAAAAATGCGTTTGAGTATGCTTTGAAGGAAATAAATCCCCATTAACATTTATTCGATTTCGAAAATCGTGTGTTAGGGCAGAATGGTAAGCATGCGATACATTTGTTGTTCAAGTTTAGTAAGTTGAATTTAGTCGAGAATATTGAATATAATATAATAAAATTGAAGTGCATATTTTAAGAAGCATTTTATGAAAGTGGCCAATGAGATAAACGTTTTGTTTAAAACAGTCGTTTTGTTTTTGGACTTCTGTTTTAAGTTTAATAAATTGATGTATGTGGAGGTGTTTAAAAAGCCTTTATTGAGATCGTTTAAATTCGTCACCGTTCTTTGCAAGAATATTGCGATGTTCACTATATTCCTGAAATAATTCAGAAATTAATACGAACTATTGTCCTCATGACCTACAAAATATGAAAGCTGGTGTCGATTTCCCTTAATCTATTAATGGAGATCACGTGGCAAACTGTACTTGTATACGCTCAAACTAATTAAGCTGTTGGTTTCAAAAGGATATTGTAACGATAATCACCAACCATAACACATGCACACATAACAGTGACATTACATTTTGCTTTATAAGTTCAGCAGATTGAATGCAATTTCTGTTTAATTTAATTGTAAAAACAATGCGTGTTAATGTAATGGAAACATGTGTTAATATATGTTTACCCATATAGGGCCGTTTGATAACTGAGGCCAGCCAGATAAAGTGTATATGGACTGAAGTCATTGATGCACAGTCACTATTATATAAATTGACTCGACTTTTAGTTTCCTATTTCCAATATATAAAAGTTATTGGTCTTCCTTTAGCCAGGGCGAGCAGTGTTCTGCCCGGGCATCTCAATTATAACTAATTGTAGTCCGGCTGGTCTTATCGCTAATTTTGGCGAAAACAAATAAGTGAGAGTATTCATTGCATACACATGGCGAGTAAGGAGAAATACTTTCATGTATGTATACGTCTTTACTCACACAATATAAAGTGTCAATTATCAAGTATGAAGTCGAAGTGACGTTCAGTCAATATAATGTTCATCTTGTCAAAATAACGTGAATTTGTCTCGTTTCAGTGTACCTTTACAACCAGTGGGTTAAATCAGTGGGTTAAATGTCTGTTCGATAAAACAACCCTTCATAAAAAGCCGAAATCGCCTTGATATATGCTTAGTGTAGACACGTCAGTCCATCGTTAATTTTGATCGTAAATGAAGCTTTATAATGTTGTTTGTTCGGGCGAATCGATAAGATCATTGCTCCTTTATTGATACAATGACACTTGTTGTGTATGCATATGTTGTGTGTACAGTACAGCTCACGCAAAATCAACAAAGTTCGCGGCTATGCCGCGGACAGATTGTTTTGTTTTCGAAGTTTCTCCGCATCCACAACGAGTATTCACTCGGCATGCCGCCGGAGCACTCGGCAATTATTCGCGGAGTGACACCGCGTCTGTTTCTGCCTCGGCATCGATCCGCCTTATCACGCCGAGTTTAATACGCGGCGATTCGCCGAAAAGAAATATTTACAAATCTGGTATGAATATTATAACAAATGTTAAATAATGTTCAAATTAACGAATATTAAAAACAGATACAAATAATACCCTGATATATTAAGTTGTTCGCTTGCAAAGAACTAAGGTTAAGAGCAAGTTTTGCAAGTCGGTCTGCTCTTAACTACGCTAAGAACGATGACCACCGCATCTGCCTGTGCACACTGATTAGCCAGTTTATACTTCACCACTGGTACACTGCAGACAGTAAGAGTTAGTGTTTGTATGTAATCGAAAGTGTTCAACAGCTTGTGCGACGACATTGGCCAGTTTGTCATTGAAATCTTTACATATTTGCTGCTTTCAGGGAAAACGGGACTTAATGCATGTCAAATAAGTGGTGTCCTTTGCACACTGATTAGCCTGTGCAAAGCGCACAAGATAATCATGGACGACACTTTCTGATTTTATGGGGTTTTTCGTTAAAAGACAGTCTCTGGTACTGGGATGACAATTAATGCATATGCATTAAGCCCTGTTTTCTCAAAATGAAGCTTTAATTATCTTATTATTAATGATTTCAAAAAAAGGATAAAAGTGATAATAACTTCAAAGTTACCTCGCTAACAAGGCAAATAAACAAAATCACTTTTAAAGCAAATACACAACCAATAAGTTCTACTGTTTTACCTTGTGGCATTTTAGTAAACATCTAAAAGGGACTTTTTTACAGTTTGTCATTAACTGCTTAATAATGATAAATGTAAACATTGGATCTCAAAAGCTCCATTAAAAAAACAAGAGCAAAAACAAAGAACCAAAAAAGTAACACTCAAGTGGTCTCGAACCACTGACCCCTGGAATAAAAGTCTATCGTTCAGACCACGCGACCATCCGTGCTCATACAATGAGAGATGTATTTTATACTCTATATAAGCAATCCTCATAGTATGAAAAAACATAAAAACAGCAACAGAACTCTCCAAATCATTAAATCTTTTAATTTTGTCAATTTACCAAAATGTGAAAAGGTCCCTTTAATGTCTGCAGACTTGCAAATTGAATGAGTTCAATACACTGTCAGATATTATATCATGAATATCTTACATGTTTTGTGGTTGCCTGTTAGCCTGGGGCCAGTAGATTTCAGCCCAGCAAATTCAATTTCAAAAGTTGGTTACAGTTGGGCTAAATAGCAGGGCAACTAGCTTTTTCAAAGCTTGAAACAACTTAATCCAATTAAACATAGAATACAAATTGGCGACTGTGGATCAATTAGGCATAGGGAATGATTCAATTCCGGCTCACAACAAGACATGATGCATTAAAAGTCTGTCATGTCGGCAAAATTGTTGCTCAATAATTTAAAGAAAATAAATGAAGTATTAGATACACATTTCACAACATGTACATGATTCTAGGCTTGTTATTCTTTAGCAAGGCAACCAAAATTCTAAAGATGGCTGCCAGTGCAGCAACCATCTGCGAAAAAAAAGAGACATATTGTTGTTGCTTTGTCTAAGTTATCTCTATAACATTAATATGAGGATAAACAGTGCACCCACATCTCAACCTGTGCTTTGCGACTCACTCTTTATAAATTTGAATGGGTTGTGTGCATTTCAAACTTGCGGTATAAAAAGCTATAACATAATTTTGAAAACTAAGATTATGCAATAGCGAACAACTTCAGTGCCTTCAGCGATTTGATATAATGTTTTATTTGACCGTACGATTATTAAACCTTTAACATAACATATTTTTATAAATCTTAAACTTGTAAAAATTCCAAAGTATGTATGTTATGTTCAAATACCCGTTATAATATAAAAATGAAGCTTGCACTCTGGTATATATTGTTGGGACGCATTGGCCATGGCATGTATTACTAGTATGTATTTGTCTATTGTTGAAGATCGTGTACCTTAAACATGATGAACGGGAGGGCTTGTGCGCTTGATATTTCGTTTATGTTAATACACCCAATATTTATAAGACCCATGGCGAACACCTCATAAGTTTAAATTGTACTTGTGAAATCTGATACGGCTTTGGAAAATCCCGGTCTGTTGCAATCGATACCCCTGCACAGCTTGTTTTTGTATATGATAAAATAGGTTTGCAAGTACGTCCTTTAATTTTTGGGCTTGCTGTTTTAAGATTTTGTGAAATGGGAAGAACATATTTGCAATGCCAATTATTTTCAATGAATAACTTAAGTCGGGCAGACATAGCTGATATCTTATTAACTACTTTTATGTATAAAACTTCCGTGTGTAACACATATGCTTGATAAATATTTGTTATTCCAATTTTCGGAACTGGACATACCGATCGTTAAACTGATACTAGATTTACACACTCTTAAATAAAGAAAAGAAAATTCCCCTACAAGCTGGCCATTATTTACGTTATTGATAATACACTTAAAGTTTTTAGATGTGTATATATATTCTTTTCCTACGAGACATGGTTTACTGGGATATACACGTAATAGGATGAGTTATTTTATTAAGTGCGATCAGTTATCATTTTCTGTTTGAAACAAGCATCATAAAATCGATTAATTGTATAATAGAAACACATAACATATTTTTATTATATATATTTATGGTTTTGAATTCATGTTGCATTTTATTATGTGTGTTTAAAAAAAGTGTATATCCTATGTACTGCAAATGACATTTAGTCTCGTCATATTATCTACCATGTTGTACTTTATATAATCGTCTTTTCCATAGACTCATTATAAGTATTATGGATATGTGAATAATAAAGCACAAAAATATAGTACCACATATAAATGGGGGACACACCTTCATATATTGGCAATACACCTCATTCGTTTTCTTATTTCATTAAAATGTGTAAGCTCCCTTTAACAGGCCTAGTTTTTTTCCCGCGGATCATATTACATGCTTAATGTTTACAGCACGCAGCGGTTACATGTTACGAAACTGCAACTAAATCGCATGTTAAAACCCTCTTAAAAATGCAATAATTTATGTCAAGGCCTCAAATTCATTGTGGAAAAGTATACCGTACTTAAGCATGGCCTACGTGTATGTTAGCGCTGAAAACACGACAGTGCGCCGTGAGTTTTAAACAAACATTTGAATACGTATTGTATCTTTGCAATCTGATACAACGCCCGGGAATGGCGGTCTGATAAAATCAATATCCCAGCCAAGCCTGCTCTACATTAATATATTTTGCATACCATTAGGCTGAATATAGTTTCTTAATTGTCCGTGACAACAGGGAGATAAGTATCGAATGTGTAGAATTTCCAACGACTAACCAAGAGAGTATTAACACTTAAGAACAAACAGGTGCATGCCATGGTGGTCTGATGTGCCATTATGCAAGGATATTTAATACGTGTTTCTGCCGATCACATTATTTTCCTGCCATTGTAAATGTTTTGCAATATGCATTGTATTATACAGCAAGCCTTTTCAGACAACTATTTGTATGATCAAGAATAAGGAACATTCATGAACAGCACGCTTTACATTGTAGTTAAGATCTTTAATCCTGTTACTTGTAAACGCCTATGAGCCATAGTGTGGTTTTCAGTAGTTATGTGAATCACATTATATTACATGTTAACTTGTATAAACAGCCATTGTATTTAAGTAGGTCATGGTTGTATTTATTGCTGAATATTTGCTTGGAGAGGCTTCTTAAGTTACAGGCGCGATTATGTAAATTGATTATTTAAGTCTAAAATAGTGTTCAGGTGATCATTTTCGTCGTAATTTTAACGCTTTTTGGTAATGCGATCATTTTAAGTGTGGCAGTTAGAGCAGGTATGAATGCCAAATGTTTCAATGCATATTTTGCCAAAAATCATGATAAAGGTTTACCACTGAAAACTTCACGTATCATTGCCTTCGATACGTATATGTAAGGCAAACGTATAATGGTGTTACGATTACAACCTTTTGGTAATTCATGACACGCAAGGAATTTTGTAAGAAAAATGTAATGACAGTGTTCTTGTTTTCTTAACGTAATGTTCAACACATGAATTTGCGGGGTACAGCGCTATTTCGATTGCCGATGTGCTCCTGCGGTCTTTATCTTTAATACCCAGTCCATGTGAAGAAAAGCTACTTATTTTTAATCAGAACACTCGTTTAAATTGAAGCCTTTTATGCTTGTTCGATGTACATGTATACACGTCAGTTCTAATGATTAGCGGTCCACTTCTACATCTATGTTCAAATGCGGTCGTGATATTGAACATAATCAGCATCATCATCATCATCAGCAGCAGCAGCAGCATCGGCGGCGGTGGCGGGGCGGCGGCGGCGTCGTGGTCGTCGTCGTCATTTTCATCATCATCATCATCATCATCATCATCATCATCATCATCATCATCATCATTTGCATATGATACTTCACGTGTCTGAGATATATGTGGTTCCATTAGCTGAAATACAATAATGTTATGTGAACAGCAGTATTTGGCATACGTACGTGTTTTTTTATGCCCCCGAAGAGTGGCATGTAGTTTTTTAACTGTCCGTTAAGCCGTCCGTCTGTATGTCTGTCTGTCCGTCCGTCAGTCCGTCCGTCCGTCCGTCCGTCCGTCCGTCCGAACACTGTTTCATTAGTCATAACTTTTGCAATATTGAAGATAGAAACTTGATATTTGGCATGCATGTGTATCTCATGGAGCTGCACCTTTTGTGTGGTCAAAGGTCATGGTCATCCTTCAAGGTCAACGATCAAATATATGGCTTCAAAGCGGCGCAGAAGGGGGCATTGTGTTTCTGACAAACACCTCTCTTGTTAGTTGTTCGCTTGCGAACAATTTAGGTTAAGAGCTAGTTTTGCAAGTCGGTCTGCTCCTAACTACCCTAAGAACTATGACCACCGCATCTGCTTGTGCACACTGATTAGCCTGTTTATGCTTCACCACTGGTACACTGCAAACAGTGAGTGTGTGTATGTAATCAATAGTGTTTAACAGCCTGTGCGACGAATTGGCCAGTTTGTCATTGAAAAATGTACATATTGGCTGCGTTCAGGGAAAACGGGGCCTTATGTATGTCCAATAAGTGGTGTCCTGTGCACACTGATTAGCCAGTGCAGTTCGCACAAGCTAATCAAGGACACTTTCTGATTTTATGGTGTCTTTCGTTTAAAGACAGTCTCTGGTACTGGGTTGACAATTTATGCATATGCATTAAGCCCTGTTTTCCCAAGAAGCTGCAGTCAGTATACAATACACTAATTGTTTCAGTAATGAAGGAACTGAAACAGCGTAACGGTAACGATACAGTGTGTTTTAATTATATTTTATTTAGAGGAATTGTCCGAACGTAGTTTATCTACATTTAATAAACATCATGATTTCGGAACTTGTAATCAGTTTCTATCCCAGGTAAATTATTGTTTATAAGATTGTTCGCCGAGTGACTCAGCGTCATATCACCAACAATTTCCTCGGCATCATGCCGAGGCGTGCCGCGGCGTGTCTCGGCGAACAACGGCGACTCGGCGACCAGATGGTCGATGCCGAGTCGACTCCGCGTACAATTGATGTCGTCAAACTCCGCGGATCGCGGAATTTGTTGGTTTTGCGTGAGCTGTACTGTATATGCATGACGTAATGCGATATTTGGGCTTCGTTGTTTGTCAATATGTTTTATGTTTACTTAATGATGCATAAACGAGTTATACCTGTCTGTTAACAGTATTAAAAAATTGACGTGATTTGCAAGGGCTGTGCATTTATATTCCATGTTGGTACTACTGCGAACTCTAAATTATTTCCCCATTTTTCGAAAACGTGTTAAGGTGGCCAAATTGTTTGGAGGATTTATATTAACCTAAATACAGCGAGGTTAGGAATTGTTCACAAAGGATCGATTTATTTGTTCGATATTATACTCTTTGTATTACAAATTTACTCATTAACAACATTTTGATTAGATAAACCCCAATCGTGTCGAAAGTAGTCGGACTTAGAAATAAAGGAAGTGCATACCGTTTACTCACAATTGCAACAATGGCGTCTTTATTCTATATTTGAAACAGAGCTGTTTGTTTTCAAATTAAACACAAATAATTAAACACGATACCCCGTAAGCATAAATTGTTATTTTGTATTATCTTGCAAAGATTTTGTGTTTTATAACGCTAAAAAATGCGTAATAACACCAAAATGACGGTTCGTTTAATAATGTTACAAAGAATAATTGAGTATTGACCAGTATTACTGAATGGAAGACATCACTTTGTTCATGAAAAGTTAAAGTATTAATTTCACCATACGTGAGGATGCGATTGTCCATGTATAAACAACACAGATAACACTATTAGGTATATACCAAAACACAATAAGGCAAATACCCAAATTCATATGAAAGTAATTCATGGACATTTAACATGTGGTTTGTTTTTCCCAAAAAATAAGAACACTTTTGCAATTCTGATATATGAGTCTGCAACTAAAAAATATTTGATGCGGCCAATCTATAATTAAAGATACTAACGTCATTAAATTATCGCTCTTGCAAAAACATACAAGCGCGCGTCGTTTCTATTGATATGGTAAAATGTATCAACTATTGCGTGTTTAATTTTAAATGCAGCATTATGAGATACCATCAAATGTATTAAAGCCATCGCCAACTACTAAGAGCTAAAAAACACACATCAATAACAAGTTTTATTTCGTTTGTAGTTAATTTTGTTTAATACATGACTGATTTAATTACAACCAACGTTGAAAATTTGATATTATCAAAATAATTGAGAATCTATTTACGACGGTTATATCCTGTTTAAGTTGATATGATGTATGTTTTTTACGCGTAAGTTATATATTTCATCATAAAAACGTTCTCCATAATAGCATATCTATAAACAAATAATTAGAATTAGAAAAAGTTAATCGTCCTTAAATTTTCCTAATACAAATAAGTTTTTTCTTAATTATAGTTTATTTTTGAGAACGGATAAATAATGCAGTATGTAACTCACGTGTTCAAAAATATGTGCCATATAATCTTTATACATTAAGACCTTCTCCTGATATGCATATTCATACCGTAAGTCTGTAAATCATTTTTAAACACGAAAGTTAATACATATCTACAAAATTTAAACACTAGTACTTATGCGACTGATCCGGATTCTACCACTATAGAAGTAAGATCATAAAACGCTATTGTGAATTAAATAAGTTTAATTCCAATTGTGTATTCAATGATAAACTAGCTAAATATTTGGTAACATATATCAAAGTGCGATGCTTTCATGTAGAAATGTTTTTATATGAAGGGGCAGCTTTGATTTTCATTGAAAAACAACGTGTTAAACTTAAGCGTGATTCAGAGTGTACATTGCAAAAAGACATTCGGTCCGCTAGGCAATTAAGCAAATTGCACGTGCAAGAACGTTGGTACTTTCAAATGTTTTTTCGCAATGTCGCAGATGAACCCATCAACATGTAAGTTTTCAAATATTTCAATTTCGTTAACAATGATAAATAGCCCCGCGCCATGCGTTCTATAGACATTAACCATTTTGTTCATTTTTTATAAGAAGCACCCGGTTAGTTAAAAACTATATATATATAGTAAGTAATTTATTATTGTTCGATAATAAATAAGTTTTAATACAACTGAACTCAATATGTATATGTCTGCAGATCAAAACAAATACACGTTTAATTTAATATTAAATTAGTGTAATACTGTAAAAGTGCATGCTTAAGCGATGAATCGATACAACCCGCTTCGTTTTTTGACATTTAAAGAATTAATTGAGCTCAGGCGGCAACATGGTGAAATGATTGTGTAACCTGCACAACGTTTTCGCTTAAAATGGTTTTCTCACAGAGGTTCGAAACAGGATTGTCGTTGCCTCCCTTGTCGACAGTCATAATGCACACGTGTAATGCATTCATTTAACTGAAACAACATAAATCCTCCAAATAAAACCATCGAAACGATGCAAATTGCTATCCATATTGTCTATGTTCATATTTTTACACATAGAGGTTCAAATGTCAACATATAGTACAGGATGTACGTCTATCACTTATTTACCCATTTTGATTGTCATTCTAAATCACAGTCAAAAATTGTTTTCTGCCGTATTAAATTACTGATCAGTCTGCACAACTGGTACTTAAGATATGTTAAAAAAAACACCCAAACCAGTCAACAACAGAAAAACACTGTTTTCCAATCTGTAAAGACTGCAATCAACAATTATTAGATCTGAAAGCGCATTTTTGATATGGATGGACCTGTACCTAATATTTGTATATTAATAATTCAATAAGTTTTTTTTTTCTATTTTGGGTACTCATATTAAATATTTTATTATTTTTTTGTATTCGCTTGAAAGCGATAAATAGATTTATTTATAAAGAACTCTTTCGTTGTATACTTAACTTAAAACATACTTTAAAGGGATCTTTTCACGCTTTGGTAAATTGACAAAATTGAAAAAAAATGTTTCAGATTCGTAAGTTTTCGTTTTAGTTATGATATTTGTGAGGAAACAGTAATACTGAACATTAACCATGCTCTAATATAGCCAATATATGCATCTTTTGACGATTTTAAAACCAAAAAATTATAAAGCGTTGCAACGCGAAACGATTGAATAATTTGGAGAGTTCTGTTTTTGTCGTTAAATTTTGTGAAACTACGAAGATTGCTTATATAAGGTATAAAATACGTCATTAATACGTAATCGGCGGAATAGCTCAGTAGGCTAAAGCGTTTTTACTTCAGGACTCTGGCAGGACTCCAGGGGTCACTGGTTCGAAACCTGCTCCGGGCAATGTTCTTTTCCTTTTTTTATTTTTTTCTTGATTTTTTACTGGAGCTTTTACGATCCAATGTTTACATTTATCAATATAAAGCATTTAATGAATAAGTTAAAAAAATGCCAAAATCTGTGAAAAGGCCCCTTTAAATACAATAGTTTGTCTCTACCTGAAATCTTACAGAGGTTTGCTAATAAATATTTCTGGACCAGTTTTCAAAATTGGTTAAAATCAAAAACTTCATTTCGTCTATAGCTTTTTATATAAACTTTAAAATGACACTTGAAATGGAAATATAAATAACCAAATATAACAAGTTTAGACCAAACAAAGATCAACAAATATTGAATCTTACACTAGTTCTTACTGAATATCTCAGGTACGGCATTTTTAAAGAAAGAATGCAGATTTAAACAAATGCAGATATCTACTTTTCAATAACATTGACTTTCTCGACCTCGAAGTTACGAAGTAAATTAATATTTCCGGCAGTATTTACGCTTAAATCATAAAGTGTACTTCATACTTAAGATATTAATATAACCTTTATAATCATCCTTGAATAATTAAAGTTCATAGAGAAAATGTTTGGGGCAAAGGCATTACTGCAATATATGCTTAGAAAAGCTAACTCAGCATACTGCATTACGTGCATTGTCGGATAACCACGTTCAACCCATTCCGCTCCTCTTCATTTATCGACCGTGGTACATTACAAACTCTTTTTACCGTTTGAGGGTGTGTCAAATCCAGTAATTTCATTGGATCTCTCACGATTTAATGAGGAATTATTTACCAATGATACAACTCGTTCTATAGAGACTTCGGGTTTGTTGTCAAATTAGCGTTGTCCGTAGAAATGAAATTTCTTTGTGCATGCGAATACTTTACCATTCACAATTTAGACGACTTTAAGAGTATAATTGTTCCTTTTTATAATGCTACAACAAAACACACAATTACTATGGCTGCCGCCATTGACCAGAAGAGGAAGAAACACTTCCAAAGCGAATAGTATTATTTTTGTAAACGGCGATTTCATTGGTCTTCTGAAAGGTTACAGTTAAGGTCAAAACGGCGTGTATTGCCTATTTTGTCCCACGGTTAATGCTGGAGAGTAACGGAATGAATTAGTCGTGGGTATCCGACGATGCATTACGTGTTGAAACTGAATAACCTTGCAGAGACACATATTTTATAAATCCATCGTGTATATTTCTTATTAAATTTCTTTTAATTAATGATGTGGTGCATATCGAAACTATGTTTCTTGATACACTTGTTTTTAATCCGACTGTGCGAAGTCATACAATGTTGTTTATTAGAAAGAAGCGGATGCACACTTTGCTTACGCTGTCATCTGCCGATTCTTTCGGTATCGTAATAGCAGCGGGTCACGTGATAGCCAATATGGCGGGGATCAATTAATCGATTATAAGATTGTCTTTATCTAAAAAAAGTTGTTTACCGCTCACCTGCTCGTTAACAACTGCTTTACTTCCAACTTTTCATCTCAATTCATCCCTGACATCGACTGCGCGGGCGCAGAGTGTAATCTAATCTTATTTTATCCAAATTAACCTCTTTAAAGACTGCGCATGCGTAGAGAGTAATCCCTTTAAGAGATAAATTACGCAATTCATACATATTCACCGCTGGAAAATATTGAATACAAGTGAATTCGGATGAAACACATGAACAACGGATTATTCCCTAATAATCGGTTGAATTAGTGCTATTTTGTTAGGATTCTTAAGATATTAATCTCGAAACAAAATCCCCACTGTACGTCTAATTACTCAGACTCATCTTAAAAGTCAGCATATTCGTTAGAAATGAATCAGAATAAACAAAGCAATCAATTCGATACCAATGTTGTATAATGTATACAAAAAAGCAACAAAAACAGCAAAAACGTTTCTCACAAATAATTTAGAATGAATCTGTCTGCGAATGCTCATGATAGGTCATTATTTTCGTTATAAACACATTTGGTTTCGCTTAAAATGCAGAAACATGCCTATTATCGTGGCTTATATTTTCAAATATGTTGTTAATATGTGAGAGGTTAGAAAAGCTATCCAATTAATTTTATCATTTTTTCTTTTAGCAACATGGAGAAAACTAAGTACCTGAGACATTTATGTTTTGTTAAAACATTGTTGAAATGTAAAAACTAATTCTTTATGCTTTACATTCTATCGAATATCGTTCGAGACAATACAACGAAAGCACCGTAACCATATCAATACTTAATTCAATAGTTATTTTTTAAGTTCACTTGATCAATCAACCAATATATATGCGAACTTTGTTGTTAAACTTAATAATCGGAATTGCACGTTAGACAAATGCATGTATCTATCGTTATTGTTTGAAAACAATTACACCGACATGCTTGTTTATTTAAATGAATACGGAGGTGGTTCGGAGACAGTGTCAGCATGCTGCGTTATGGTTTCATGGCCTGCACGAAGACAATTTTGCTAAGTACGTTCCCTTTTCCTTTTGAAGCGAACTGAAATCTTTATATGGTATACACGCATTTATAAGATGCTGTTTACAAGAAATAATAGTTGCATCACGTGTTTTCATATGAAGGTCAAATATTTTTCGTACAATGTCTGTTCAACTGACCATGAATCGTCGCTTTGAACAAGTTGATTTATATCTATTTTACAAAGCAACGTAAAGTTAAATGTTCATTTCTTGCAATATTTTATTTAACTAATTCAAACATGGTGTTTTGTAGGCGAGCTTTAGTAAAGACTGAATGGTTGTTTAAAACATTTTTTAATATTCCAAATATACTATGCATTTCAATAAAGTGTGTCATCAAATGATATTATAAAAGATAATAAATTTACAATTTCACAACTGATTTTAGTACTTTTATTTGTAGAAATGTAAAAAGAAATTCAGTTCGAAATAATCTTTACCATAGGCGTAACTGACCATCGTTCGAAATGGCATCTAGTCGTTTGCCCTCGAATTTGGTAGATGTCCATTTTTCATAGCGATTAATTTCCTTGCCACCTTTGTTGTTTTTTTTCTTACAAATAACTGTATGTATATACACATTCAGGTAATAACCCATAAGTTTTGCAACTATTTTAAATTATGAATAGGTAATATCAAAAATATGTTAAAAAAACAAGTTTAAAAATACTCTAAAATGTATCCCTTCATTGTGTTAAAATATATAAAAAGTATGTAATTGATCATAATTTTAATAAATACCAGCAGCATCAATATCATGTCATCTGTCGGACGAGTAACTGGATGCTTATACTTTATTTGCTTCCTCTGCAGACATAAAACGACTCTCGAACCTACAGATTTTATGTGTCTCATACTTAAATCGTGAGGTGGTCGGGTAGATAAACGGCAGATAGTCGTATCTTTATTTTATTAACACGATTTCACCTCGACATAAGCACTGCGGAAAAAAGTAGTGCAATTTATTAAAATCTAATATGAACACCTATTTGTAAACGTGGAACTAATATGCGGAATGGGTATTCGAATTGTTGATTTCACCAAAGCACGCACAAATTAAAACGGCATTTCACTTCCGTTTTTTGGCATAAAACAAGTTTGTTTAAGAAATACCATTTGAAAATATATGTATCTGTTAAGATTTTATGTATCAGGTATAAAGTCTAATTATTTGCGCAAAACTGTAACTACTTGACTGGTTATTGACTGGTTTTCATATATAAATAAACAAACAGAATATATATGTTTCAGAGCGACCTGTATTTAAAAATACGTTTATTTATGGTAGAGGTAAATAATTACGTACAAGAACAACAAAATCACAGGTACTCGTTGAAGACTCGATTTTATCTTTATTCTTCAGACTGATGGAAAATATAAAGATAACATAATCACTGGGCTTTTATCATAAACCGCAAAGTACGTTTTAATAGAGACATTTGGACATATATACCGGCAAATTATGATGCTACTGCATAATAACAGTGAAGTCGAATTTTATAAGTTTTCTTGATGTATTTTTATTTCGTATTAAACTACAATAAACTAGCCTGCCTTCAACTGACAATGTTTAAACAATAACAAACTAGATGGCACCCACATGACAAGGTTTTAACTTTAATAAACAAGCTTGCCCTTAAATGACAAGGTTAAAACGATACTAAACTAGCTGGTCCTCAACTGACAAGGCTTTACCGTTAATACACTACAACTGACTAGAATAAACAAGCTGGCCTCCAACTGACACGTTTTAGATTATAATTAACTAGCGTGATCATAAGTGCAAATGTTTAAACGATAATAAACTAGCTGACCCTAAACTGACACTATTTAACATATAATAAACTAGCAAACCCTCAACGGACAATGTTTCAACTACAATAAACTAGCTGGCCAACAACTGACATGGTTAAAACTATAATGAACTAGCAAACCCCAAAATGGTTGAAACTAAAATAAACCAGCCGATCCCTAACTGTCAAGATTTAGACCATTATAATCTAGGTGGACCTCAACTAAGCTTAAGAATATAATTACCTAGCTGACCACTAACTGACAAGGTTTAGATCATAAACCAGCTGGTACCAAACTGACTAGGTTAAGGCTATACTAACCTAGCTGGACAAAACTGACAAGGTTAAGAGAATACTGAACTAGCTGGGCCCAAACTGACAAGGTTGAGACAATAATAAACTAGCTCGCCCCACCTTCCACTAACAAGGTTGATACTATAATCAACTAGCCGGACCCCGACTGACACTGTTTAGACTACAATAAAATAGCTGGCCCCCAACTGAAAACGTTAAGACTATAATAAACTAGCTGGCCCCACACTGACAAGGTTAAGACAATACTAAACTAGCTGGCCCAAACTGACAAGGTATAGACTATGATACACTAGCTCGCCACCCCAACTAACACGGTTGATACTATAACAAACTAGCCGGACCCCGACTGACAATGTTTAGACTACAATTAACTAGCTGGTCCTCAACTGAAAAGGTGTAAACTATAATAAACTAGCTGGTCTCTACGTGTAATTGACAATATGAAGACTTGAATAATCTAGCTGGGCCAGAACTGAAAAGCTTTAGACTATAATAAACTAGCTGGACCTTAACGGACAAGGTTTTGACTATAATAAACTAGCTGGCACCCAAGTGAAAAGATTTAGCATATTATAAACTTGTTGGTACCAAACTCACATGGTTTAAACTATAATAAACTAGCTGACCATCAACTGACAAGATTGTAACTATAATAAACTAGCTGGCCCCTACCTGAAAAGGGTTTGGACTATAATAAACGAGCCGGTGATTAACTGACAATATTTAGACCTTTATATTTTAGGGTGACCTCAACTAAAAAGCTTAAGACTATAATAAACTAGCTGGCCAATACCTGACAAGGTTTAGACTATCGTAAACTAGCTGGCATCAAACTGACAAGTTAAGGCTATAATAACCTAGCTGGCTCACAACTGACAAGGCCAAGACTATAATAAACTAGCTGACCCCAAACTAACAAGGTTAAGACAATAATAAATTAGCTGGCCCCAAACTGACAGGGTTTAGACTATAATAAACTAGCTCGCCCCCAACTGACAAAGTTGATACTATAATATACTAGCCAGACTCCGGCTGCCAATGTTTAGAATACAATAAACTAGCTGGCCTCCAACTGACAAGATTTTAACTATAATAATTTAGCTGGCCTTAAATTGACAGGATTAAGATTCTTATACTCTAGCTGGACCAGAACTGAAAAGCTTTAGACTATAATAAACTAGCAGGCTCCTAACGGACAAGGTTTAAACCATAATAAACTAGCTGGCACCCAACTGAAAAGGTTAAGCCTATTATTAACTATCTTGCATCATACTCGCAAGGTTTAAACTATAATTAACTAGCTGGCCATCAACTGACCAGGTTGAGACTATAATAAATTTCCTGCCTAACGGAAAAGGCTTTATACTATAATAAACTATATTGCCCTCAAGTGACAAGGTTTAACTATAATAAACTAGCTGACTACTATCTGACAAGGTTTAAACTATAAAAAAAACTAGCGTGTCCCAAAGAAAACCTCTCTGAGAAAACCGGGCATAATGCATGTGCGTAAAGTGTCGTCCCAGATTTGTTCCTTACTCACGGATACCAATTCGTCAAGGTAACAACCTCAGACTTAATATCACTTTTGATTAATCTAGAAGCAGTTTCAATGATAGCACGATTCTTGGACTCTTCATCTATTTTCGCACACTTTTGCTTTTAAAACAATCTCAATATTTGCGATGTTTGTTCTCGCATCGTAACGATATCGTCCAAACCTTCTCCTCCAGAAAAAAATGAATAGTGTCATTGAAGCGTGTTTAAGATGCTTTTTCAAACTGTAACTGTCATATGTTTCCGGATAAGGATTGCAAAGGTACCCTCTCAAAGACGTAATAGTTAGCTGTGCCTTACTGTGTAATTCTAGGTAAGAACACGTTTTCTAAAATGCTTGATACTTATCTTCATCTTTAGGAGGACCAGATTTTCTGCGTTTGATTTCGGGGGCATTTTGAAACTCTATCGGAACAGATTTGAAAGACCGAAAATGTCCATTAAATGAATGATGATAAAGTTCGTTTGCTGCATGTAGATCTCGTATATAGTATTCAATCTGGCCCTTTAAGGAAAGTCCCCACTCATCTGAACGGGAATCACAGACCTCTAAAATAGTCTGCACAGATTGGTCAGTACGTACCCAGCTAAAATGCCCTTTGTCCAATTCTACCTTACAACCGCAGACTATGCAGTCCTTATGACTTTCAAAACCTCCACTTCATTGTCTTGTGGTTTTCTTTTGCACTTTATAATAAAATTACGAAAATTTTAATACACGTTTGAGTTAATAGTTATGCACTTGCGTTCATTGTGTTAGCGGTCATTTTGACCCTATGTTGTATTTCTCTGTCAGGTTATAGACTAACATATTTTTTTATTATCTTTATGTGTTATTAGACCCCTGAAACCTAAGTATAGACACCAAAATAATGCAATTTGAGTGAAAAGTCACAGAGTTATCATCATTTATAGGTTTTGGCGGCCATCTTGGACGCCATCTTGAAAAAAAACAACTTCAGGTGATACAATTTTGGTTAACTTTTGATATGTTATAAAAGGCATCCTACCCTTTCAGAATCAGTTAAAATACCTTTCGTAGCAATTTTTTTTGAGGGGGGGGGGGGTTTCATATTATGACCCGACTAGTGTTAAGTTGGTCCCAAATGCGACCTTATGGTTGGTATTGAAGTATATTTTTAATGGATTTTCTTTAATAAAAAATGCCAACTAGAACACTTGTATGGTATTCATGTTTTAAAGTATGGAATACGAAAATCCTTGAAATGTTTGTATCCACGTCAGTAAACTACTACTACTTATTGTATATACTACAGCTTATTTTATATACTATACAATGAAGGTGAGTATGTAAACGTTTTCCTCAGATAATAAACAGCTTGTATTTTAAATTTGATAAGCGGTCATATAGCAACGCTCAGAAATGTATTTTCTTATTAAGCAGGGGTTTTATGTGAGTTTTATATGTATTTATTTTTTGGCTGATAATAAATAAAAGTCATAGAAAAATCAACATTAAGTATGGATTGTAAATGTATCAACACGTTCAATCTGAATCGATCATGCAGACATAAACGAAACAATGTCACACACCAGCGCAGTCACACAATCGCACGCGCGAATCACCCTTAACGACTGTGAGTATTTATAAAAACATGGATTGTTTTGTGATGTTTTAAAATCTTCCATTTTTTGTTTTGACATAATTCAACGGATGTATAATTTTCAGAGGTATACATCTTTCCGTAAACGTGTAATTTTTTAATGGGGTTCCTCGCTGGAGGACAATATATATTACCAGGGGTGTCTGTTCACTTGTTTTTTAATAAGTTATCATTTCTTTGCAGATATAAAACTATGTTGAGACCAGATATGTCTTGCGCTTGACCAGATACTTCGTTCTAGGTATTCTCATGATAAATATGAAAAAGTTAATCAACCAATTAGACACACAGTATCATTAACGAAGACGTATTTTCTTTTTTTAAAGTGCCCCTTGCGTTGTCGTTATGCAAGAAACAAATTGTTGACTGGTCCCATTCCCTGATCAAATACAATATTTAAGACACCAATTATTAAAAACGTGTCTGAATTATGATTTTCGCATAATATTGAAAATATGTGAACACAAAATAACCAAGTAAGATTAAATTAATTGAAACAAAAAAAACTGTTTAAACAGCGTGCCAGATTCGGAATATTAAATCCACAAATAAGATACCAAATACATTTCATTTAACTATTTGATATTAGGTTTGTGGAAGTTTTTAATTTATGTCATTTAGTTGTTTATAAATTGGTGTATTGTGCTTATTTGTGCCTTCACTTGGCTTTTATTATATAAGTGTCACGTTAGTATTTTAACGCAGTTTACTAGTAGGTAGTAAAAATACAACTTTATAAATTTCATTGGCATATAATGAGCATTTAAATTCACTGCCGACTTCTTAAGATATAATGCTTATAGAGAATACTAGATATATATAAGCATTATGTAATATTATATATATATATATATATATATATATATATATATATATATATATATATATATATATATATATATATATATATATATATATATATATATACCTCACATAAATTCATAAATTTGTTTTTTGTTTGCCTATATAAACTACACAGGTCGGTTATTTTGAATAGTGCCCGGTAAAGATGCGCGCGCATACAATAGTGCCCGCTAGAATGTTAGTCATTTGTAACATTTGTGCAAGTTTTACAACGCAAAGATTTTTTCCAGTACTGTTTCCTTTGTTAACAAATTGTTTTTCGGCGTAAGCTGCATAAGCCAGCTTTTCACCTTAGCCTGACCTTTGTAAGTGTCCAATAAAATTCCAATAAAATTTCCCGCGGCTAGGTACGAATGAATACACTTCATTTATTCCATTGGCTGATTTGAGTATACCACCAGAACATTGGAAACATATCCGCGTCTTTGTAACACTGTTTTACTGTATGAAACAATTTTATCTCGAATGAAAAGGCTTAATAGATAGAACAGTTTTACACTCAATTCTCGACATCAATACAGTTTGTGCGTACACCTTTTATTTTCAGAGTATTACCAGCGCAAGAGCGTTTATACTTTAAAGGCTATGTTCTCATATTTAGTACTTACTTCCTTATTCCTGTCAACATGTTAACATGTAAAAGTATAAAGAGCAATGGAAGCGAGGCCTCACTTTAAAGCATTGCATTTCAACCCGCGAGGTATATCGGGTCAATTCGCGGACATTCAGAGTTTATTTACAGGTCATCACCGGAGTTGGCGGCCAGTAAAATAATCGTTATATAATAAAGACGCTATCCGTGAACTAGGTGACCTGGAATTTTCTTTAGACCAGAAATATGTTAAATGAAGATATTCAGCAATATAATTATGGTATGTAAATAATAGATTCTTAATGTGTTTTCAACAATACAATGATAAATATTATTGTTGATAAATTTAACAATAATTATTCGTCCATATTGCCTAATGTACTAAAGTGATATTATGAGCATGTAACAGTTTATAGGTGTCTATCGCAACCGTTGATTATTTTTGATGTTTCTACTTCATATACACTTATATTAATTAATGCAGCATCATCATACTAAAA